>NC_080169.1:10170769-10185769 GCF_950295315.1 Erinaceus europaeus
GGAGGAGGAGGAGATGGAGAAGGACGTTTCTAGTGGGGGGATGGAACACAGAATTCTGGTGTTGGGGACTATGTGGAATTGTATTCCTATTATTTTACAATCTTGTTAATCATTATTCAGTCACTAATAACAAAAATGAAATGGGATAATTTCTAGGAGAAAGAAACTCCTCACAAGCCTAGTCCTATGAAGCTAGCAACAGAGACTCAAACAGCAGGCTGTTGGCCCCACCTCCTAACCTCAGAGCCTCTCAAACAAAATTAGTGTAAAGGCCTCTTCCTTTCTGTTCATTAAGTCCAGCCATCTTGAAATAGTCACACACACAAAGCTTGTTGTTCCAAGGAGAAGGTCTCTTAAGAGACAAGCCCCACCTGGTCCTTGTGCTCCCACAGGACCATTTGTTTATTCAACAACTGAGTCTTTTCCCCTGAGAATATAACTCAGCCTCTTCTTCCTGCAGACATCCAAAAGGGCCTCTCCCAGGGCTGGATAGCAGCAGCTGCAGCAGAAGGTGGTGGTGGGCTCCGGCAGGCAGGGCTCAAGAACCTGGATATGTCACTCAGAGTTCCACTTTCAGACTGTAGGTGGATTTCAGAAACCCCAAGGAGAGATGGATGCTTTGATCACGCCCTGACTGAAATCCTTCAGAGTCAAGTAAAAAGTTTTTGAAATGGTGTTGAACTGCCTGTCTGGAGTCTCCTACCTTTCTCTCTGGTGTCTGTTGATGCCTTCTCCTCCCTGCCTCCTTCACAGCACTTCTCTCTTTGCCTCACAAATGTGCCTCCTGGCCTCTTTCTCTGGCCATCCCCACACTGCCCTCCTCACCCCAGATAAGCAGAAAACACACTGCCTGCTTAGTACCTACTCACCTTCCTCAAATCGGTTTTTTTTTTCAGTCCTTTTTTTTTTCTTTATTGGGGGGATTCATGGTTTGTATTCCACAGTAAGATACAGTAGTTTGAGCCGGGAGCTCCAACTGGGATCCTTGTACCGGTCCTTGTGCTTTGTGCCATGTGTGCTTAACACGCTGCGCTATTGCCCAGCCCCCTTCAGTTTTCTTTTTAAATATATATTTATTTTATTTTTTTTTTAATTTTTTATTTAAGAAAGGATTAGTGAACAAAAGCATAAGGTAGGAGGGGTACAACTCCACACAATTCCCAACACCCAATCCCCATAACCCACCCCCTCCCATGGTAGCTTTCCCATTCTCTATCCCTCTGGGGGCATGGACCCAGGGTCGTTGAGGGTTGCAGAAGGTAGAAGGTCTGGCTTCTGTAATTGCTTCCCGCTGAACAAGGGCGTTGACTGGTCGGTCCATACCCCCAGTCTGCCTCTCTCTTTCCCTAGTAGGGTGTGACTCTGGGGAAGCTGAGCTCCAGGACACATTGGTGGGGTCTTCAATCCAGGGAAGCCTAGCCAGCATCCTGGTGGCATCTGGAACCTGGTGATTGAAAAGAGAGTTAACATATGAAGCCAAACAATTTGTTGAGCAATCATGGATCCCAAGCTTGGAATAGTGGAGAGGAAGTGTTAGGGAGGTACTCACTGCAAACTCTAGTGTAGTCCTGCTTTCAGGTATATATTTTATAGTTTATGGATACGTGTGCACATAAGCTCTCTCTCACAGAAACTGGTGTATATCTAGGTTATGGGACTTTGTTAGAAAGTGAACTACCTGAGATGAAATTAGAGTGTACTATTAAAGGAAAGGTCTCACCCGAGTAATGAAGCTGAAGGGTTGTCATTCCACACGTGAAGTCTCTGGATACATTCTGAGGTAAAGCATGTTGAGGTAGCAATCGTTGCTTTATATATATTTATTTATTTATTATTTATTGGACAGAGACAGAGAGAAATGTAGAAGGGGGAGATAGAGAGAGAGAGAGAGAGGAAAAAATAGACACATGCAGCCCTACTTCACCACTCATGAAGCTTTCCCCTCTGCAGGTGGGGACCCAGGGCTTGAACCTGGATCTTCATGCACTCTCATGTGTGTGCTTAACCAGGTGTGCCACTGCCTGGCCCCCATTTCTCAGTTTTCCACATAACAATCTAACCCCCCCACACACACACACCCAATTCTTCCTCTGTCATGATGTTCCAGGAACTGAACACTACCTCCTACTCCAGAGTCTTTCACTTTGATGTAATACAGCAACTCCAGTCCAAGTTCTGCTTTGTGTCTTCCCTTCTGTTCTTATTTTCCAACTTCTGTCCATGAATGAGATCATCCCATATTCATCCTTCTCTTTCTGACTTATCTCACTTAACATAATTCCTTCAAGCTCCACCCAAGATGAGGTTAAGAAGATGAATTTATCATTTTTAATAGTTGAGTAGTATTCATATACATATCACACTTACTCAGCCACTGTTGTCAGACACCTGAATTTCATGCCAAATAAAACCACATGTGTCTTTCAGCTGTGGTTTGGAAGCATTTCTACCCTGGATATTATCTGTACTTCCAGGTTTTAGCTATTACAAATTGTGCTGCTATGAACCTAGGTGTATACAGATCTCTCCTGATGGGTGTGTTTGATTCATTTGGATATATCTTCCAGGAGAGGAATTGCAGGGTCATAGGGTAATAGGTCATAGGGTAGGTCCATATCTAGCCTTCTGAGAGTTCTCCAGACTTTTCTTCACAAAAGGGTCGAACCAATTTACATTCCTAATAGCAATGCAGGAGGGAACAAATCAGTATTGATGTCTGCTGTTAGGAGACTGTCTTTGGTCCTCACCCCTCCCAAAGCATGTTAGATGTCATCCTGAGTCCTCTCTAAGACAGTATTCTTACCTCCACAGATCAATAGTCATATCAGATGTGGGTCTGATGTGTGTTTGAGCATGGATGGCTGATACCCCCCCCACACACTCCCAGAAGCTCATCTATCAGCCTCCCCTTGGCATGCCTGCCTTGTGGTCGAGCGAGATGTGGCTAGAGTATGCAGGGGAATTCCAGCCTTCCTATTAGCCTGGCCACATCACCTACCCCTCTCCCTTTCTGGTGGGCTTCGCCTTCCTTATATTTCTATTTCCCTGTTCCTGCATCACCATCCATACCCTCTCATTGCCTCACTCTCTTTTCCCTTATAAGGAGATACTGACCTCGTTCGCCAGCTGGCTACTTCCCCTGCACAGCCACCCCTTTATAAACTTAGAACTGCATCAATAAAGTTGTTCCGCTTCCTGCAGTGGTGCCCTAAAAGAGGTTTGTGTATTGTCCGCTGCCACTATACACTAGAAGACCCCTTTTAGTGAACTCACTCCTGCCTTGTTCCCCCGAGGAACCCCAACAGCCAGTGTCTGAAACGCCTACTAGACAGACAATTCCTTGAAGGTTCCACTGTATCTGTTGTTTTTTCACTTAACCATTATCTTTTAGACGCCTAGCCTAGAGTCTGGAAATTAGTAGAAGCACAATGAAAACCAGCTCATTAAATAAAAGAATGAGCACATGTGTTTTCTCATTGCCTTGTTCCAATGTTGGATGAGATTATATTATAGCCTCTGCTATCCACCTGTACCCATGGGTGATGGACTGACAGCTGTTATATGTCAGCAGTGACAACGGGCTTCCTCCTCAATTATTATCCTCAATTGTTATGCGTAACATCGCCCACAAACCAGAAGCAACTTTGCTTCCAGGTCTTGACCTCTCTTACATTGGAATAGAGTTCCACTGGAATAGAGTTTGATTGTGCCTTTCTATATGGTACCTACAAAGTCAATAGTAGATCTTCACAAAATGGAGCATGAATAAAGGAACAACTTAACATTAACATCAAGAAGTAGCTTCAGAATTTTTGATGCCAGCATAGTCTGATTCTGTCATGGAGCTGCCAAGGGAAAAACGGTGGTGGCGCACCTGGTTGAGTGCACATATTACAGTGTGCAAAGACCCGGGTTCAAGTCCCTGGCCCCCACCTGTGGCAGAGGGAAGGCTTCACAAGTGATGAAGCAATGCTGCAGGTGACTCTATCTTTCTCTGTTTCCCCCTTCCATCTTGGTTTCTCTCTGTCTCTATCTAATAAAGGATTAAATAAATAAATAAATAAATATTTAAAAAAGAAAAAAGTGATGGTGGACTTGGACTATTATTTCTCACACTACTACCATCCTGGGCTACAGTCCCCATACTGCTGTCTTAATCAAGAGGATACAATCAGCTTTACATGCATCATACCAGACCCATAGTTCCAAACTCAGTTCAAGCATTTCCTCAAGAGGGAAACAGGAAGAGTAAGTTTGGAGAAGAAACACAACAAACGTGGTTACCAAAGCCAATGTTGAAGACAGAGAGAAGAGGGAGGAAATGATATGTGAAATTTTTTCTTTATATGTCTGTGTTTGTCATCAGAAAGGCTGATTAGACCCTCTGGGGGGTGGAGACTCTGGTTGTGTTTTATTGAAGGGGAATTATTCCTGAACGGACTTCTTGACTACAAGCAAAATGTCAACAATGTATGCATCTTCTTTCTGGGGAGTCATTTATTTTATTTTTTCAAATATGTTCCCCAAATATGATGAAAATCAAAAAACAACAGCAGCAAATAAACAAACAAACAAAAAGCCTCTTACCATTTCCAAGCTAATCTGTGGATAAGTTAAAGGCAAGATCAAGGACCAAGAAAGTGACTCTATGGCACGCGCCTGCCTGGCATGCATGAGGCACCATGTGAAGAATGCCACAAAAAAATGCCCAGGGGGCGGGGCAATAGCGTAGCGGGTTAAGCGCACATGGCAGGAAGCGCAGTGACCTACGGAGGATCTGGGTTTGAACCCCGGCTCCCCACCTGTAGGGGGGGGGTCACTTCATAAGCAGTGAAGCAGGTCTGCAGGTGTCTATCTTTCTCTGCCCCTCTCTGCCTTCCCTTTCTCTCTCGATTTCTCTCTGTCCTATCCAACAACAACAACACAATAAAAAACAACAAAGGCAACAAAAATGGGGAAAATGGTCTCCAGGAGCAGTGGATTCATAGTGCAGGCCCTGAGCCCCAGCAATAACGCTGGAGGCAAAAAAAAAACCCAAAACAAAAATGACAACAACAAAAAAAAACCCGTATTGAGTAGTAGTGTGCCGCTCTCTCTTTCCCTCATAAGAGAGAATAAAACAAACATTGGGTTGGAGAAGTTTCTCCATGGGAGAGAGCACGCATGGGACCCTGCATTTGATCTCTGATACAACATTAAAATAAAAAGAGAGCTGGGGCTGGTGCGGTGGCGCACCTGGTTGAACGCACATGTTACCGTGCACAAGGACCCAAGTTCTAGCCTCTGGTCCCCACCTGCAGGGAGAAAGCTTCATGAGTGGTGAAGCAGGGGTGCAGGTGTCTCTCTGTCTCTCTCCCTCTCAATCTCCCCGACCCTTTCGATTTCTGATTATTGCTATCCAATAAATAAAAAAGATAATGATCATATTTAAAAGAATAAATAAAGGCTATATGAAATAAGAAGTAAATGTGTTCAGTAGGGAGAAGGACTAAAGAAACGACATAAGGGAAATTCCATATTAGTTATGATAAATGCTTATAAAAATGCTCTTTAAGACAGAGGACCTAGTGGGGTTGTATTCTTATGTGGAAGACAGAAATGTTATGCATGTACAAACTACTGGTTTTCTGTCAGATGTAAAACATTAATCCTCTAAGGAATTAAGGAAAAGGAAAAACTAAGAAAAAAAAAGAGAAAATAATGCTCTTTAAGTATGGTTTCCAGATAAGGTTTTTTTTTTTAATGCATATTTTGCTGATGCCTGAATGCTCCTGTATTTGGCCCTGTGATTTACTCTAGGTATTCTTAAAGGTAACGTTTTCTAGAACCAACACCTTGAGTATAATATATGGTTTAGGTATAATGACATGTTTTTTTTCTCAGAATGTTTTTACCTGTGTACAGTTCTTCAGGTGTAGGAGAGAAGTCTGTCTAAGAAACAGTGGCATAGATATGACCCAGCACTTCCACTACGAGGCATGTACCCAAAAGATGTGTAATAACACTGACTTGAAGGGGTCATATGCATCCCCCATGTTCATAGTGGCTTTATTCACAACAGTCATAAATCTGGAAACAACCAAAATGCCCTTCGATAGCTGACTGGTTAAAAAATAATAATAATGGGCTTGCACGCACATATTACAGTGTGCAAGGAGCCAGGTTCAAGTCCCTGCCCCCCCCCCGTAGGGGGGAAAGCTTCACGAGTGGTGAAGCAGGGCTGCAGGTGTCTCTCTGTCTCTCTCCCTCTTTATAACCACCTTCCTTCTCAATTTCTGGCTATGCCTATTCAATAAATAAATAAAGATAAAAAACTTTAAAAATAATAATGGGACATATATATTCAGAGTATATATTCAGCAATACAAAAAATAAGGATATTGTGTCCTTTGGGATAAAGTAGATGGAATTGGAGAAGGTTATACTCAGTGAAGTAAGTACGGGTGAAGGACCACTGTAAAATGGTTTCGCTCATATGCGAAATATTTGAAGAAAATTGAGTATACAAATGTGAAAAAACAAAATATCAACCTATATCTAAGACTGTGGGAGAACTTTAGTGGTTACTTAGGAGGGTGGAGATGGGGACACAGACCTTTGGTGAAGAGAGTGGTAAAAATAAATAAATAAATGGGCCTGGTGGTAGCATACTGGGTTAAGTGCACATAGTACTAAATGCAAAGGACCTGCACAAGGATCCAGATTCAAGCCCCCAGCTCCAAAGTCTGCAGGTGTTTGTCTTTCTCTCCCCCTCTCTGTCTTCCCCTCCTCTCTCAATTTCTCTCTGTCCTATCCAACAACAACAGCATCAACAACTATAGTAACAGCAAGAAGAACAATGGAAAAAAGATGGCCTTCAGGAGCAGTGGATTCGTAGAGCAGGTACCGAGCCCCAGCGATAACCCTGGAGGCAATAAATAAATAAATATTAAAAAAAGAAATTCATCAACTTCAGATGCAAAATAATAATAATAAAGACATAGTAACATACAAATCTGAAACAGTCTCAGTCAGGAGAGTCCCTGTAGAATCATCTAGAGCCTACAAGAGTCCCTCTGCTAAAAAAAAAAAAATTCAACAGAGGTGTGTGGTGAGTTTGCAGGAGGTTTGAAAGGACTGAGCCTTCCCTGGTGGGATGGAAGAAGCCAGTGTAGACCAGGATCAGGGTCTCACTCCTGTTCCCCAAAGTTCCAAGTGTAGCTCTGCTTCCAGGAGCGTGACAGAGTTGAGTATTAATTATTTGCTGAATTTCATGCCAAATAAAACCACATGTGTCTTTCAGCTGTGGTTTGGAAACATTTCTATCCTGGATATTATCTGTGAAAATTGGATGGGATTACATCACCTTGCTGCTGGCTTATGCATGTTCAAATTGCATGTCAGCAGAGAAAAGAAGCGCTTCTGTGTGCTTCTGGAGTCCTCCCCAGAGAAGGCAGAAGTGGACGAGTGTTTCAAGCGGGTCACCACCAAAGCTCAAGGTACACGTGTCAAAGATCTGGGTCGGCCATTTGGAGATACAAGCTGACCCTGCAAGCAACGAGGAATCCATGAAAGGTTTGTGAAAACTTTCACCACAGAAGGTGACAGCATAGAGCAGCAGGTCGATGAACTTGTGGCAGCCTAAAAAAAGAAAAGAAAAAAAAAAGAGATTGTGAAATAAAAAGCAGGGGGAAAAGGGAATGAGGGTCAGAATAAAATAAGTCAAAGTGGGAAACAGCAGCCTGGTAAATGACTCAGTGGTAGAGTACAGGACTTACATGTGCACACTGCCAAGTTCTATCCCTGGCACCACATATAGACAGTGATATCTGGGCTGTCTGTCTGTCTGTCTATACCTACCATTCACCCATCTGTCTGTCTGTCTGTCTGTCTGTCTGTCTGTCTGTCTACCTGTCTATTTATCTATCTATCTATCTATCTATCTATCTATCTATCTATCTATCTATCTACCTGTCTATCTATCTGTCTGTCTATCTATCTATCTATCTATCTATCTATCTATCTATCTACCTACCTATCTTTCATCTATCTGTCATCTATCTACCTATCAATCAACTATTTGTCTTTCTATCCTCCACCCATCCTCCTTACACCTCTTTCATTAATAAATAAATGTTTTTTGAATTTTTATGGAGGGTATGGCTACTTACACAAACAGTGCATGCTTGCAAAATTATACCCCTGAAATCTGACAAATTTGTAAAACTGTATGAAATCATTAATAAAAATGGATAAAAATAAAATAAAATGGAGGCATTTTTTCTTTTTTCTTTTCTTTTTTTCCCCAATGCCACACATGTGATTTCACCACTTCCAAGCCAATATTTCTTTTATTTTTAATTTTATTTCAACGAGAAACAGTGAGAGAGATGGAGATACATTAAAACATCAGTATTCTCCCCAGTGTCATGTCGCTCCAAATGGGACCGGGGCTTGAATCCAGATTGTACATGGAGTGAGGCATAAAGGATTCCAATTGACAGCCAAAAAAAAAAAAAAACGTAGCCAAACTCTTTCTATGACTCTAAGAACTAGGAGCTGGGTGGTGTCGCGGAACTAACTATGCCCTATAAACTTTTAATCTTGTAAACCATTGTTTTATAAGAATCATTCTCACCAAACAGGCCAAAAAGGTCAACAGGTTTATATGTCTACACGAGGGGAGTGACAGAGAAGCAATGCATACCTGGGGTGTGGGTAGAGGGCATAATGTTTATGCAAACAGACTGTCATGCCTGAGGCTCTAAAGTCCCAGGTTCAGTCCCCCACGCCATCATAAGGCAGATCTGAGCACTGCTCTAGAAAAAAAAAAAAAGTTAACATATAAAGCCAAACAAATTGTTGACTAATCATGAACCTAAAGGCTGGAATAGTTCAGATGAAGAGTTGGAGGGGTCCCTGTTTTGTAGATAGCTAGTAGGCCTTAAAAATATTTAGTGTCACCAAAGTAAAAACTCTGTGGTGAGGGGGAGGGTGGACATGTGGCTTCCTGGGCCGGCAGGGGGGTGGGGGTGGGGATAGGGGTGGGTGGGTGGGATGGGGCACAATCTTTTGGTCATGGGAATGGCGTTTATGTACAAACCTATTAAATTGTAGTCATATAAATCACTATTTAATTACTATGAGAGGGGGAAAATTGATTGTATGTCTAACAAAGGGACTTTTCAAAGTTAACCCAATTACCAAATAATGTGATGATAACAGTAATTATCCATTGTCTTCTTGAACCCTAAGACAGCAGGAACCTCACATTTCCACTATAGAGCCTAAACTTCCCCCAGTCCTGAGACCCTAGGGTAGGGCCCACTTTCCGGTATGCTTCCCCCAATTCTTATCAAATAATATTGCATCCACTGATTGCAACCTAATCAACGCAACAAGTGCCACCCCAGCATGCTTCACTTCAGACTGTGTCCAGAGACTTCAGGTGTGGAACGACAACCCTTCACCTTCATCACTCCGGTAAGACCTTTCCTTTCATAGTATTCTCTAATTCCATCCCACGTGGATCACTTTCTAACAAAGTCCCAAAAGCTAGATATAGACCAGGTTCCAGGAGATAGAGCATATGTTCACAGGTATCCACAAACTAGGGCAAATATATACCTGAAAGCAGAAGTACACTAGAGTTTGCAGTGAGTTCCCCCCCCCCAACACTTCCTCTCCACTATTCCCACCTTTGGGTCCATGATTCTTCAACAATTTGTTTGGCTTTGTATGTTAACTCTCTTTTCAGCCACCAGGTTCCAGATGCCATCAGGATGCCGGCCAGGCTTCCCTGGACTGAAGACCCCACCAATGTGTCCTGGAGCTCCGCTTCCCCAGAGACCCATCCTACTAGGGAAAGAGAGAGGCAGACTGGGCGTATGGACCGACCAGTCAACATCCATGTTCAGCGGGGAAGCAATTCCAGAAGCCAGACCTTCCACCTTCTGCAACCCACAATGACCCTGGGTCCATGCTTCCAGAGGGATAGAGAATGGAAAAGCTATTGGGGAGGGGAGGGGATATGGAGATTGAGTGACAGGAATTGTGTGGAGTTGTACCCCGCCCCCATCCTATGATTTTGTTAATGTCTCCTTTCTTAAATAAAAAAATAAAATATATAGTGACATAAATATATAAGATTTTAAAATAATAAAGGAGGAGGGGCAGATAGCATAGTGGTTATGCAAAGAGTCTTATCCTGAGGCTCCAAAGTCCCAGGTTCAATCTTCTGCACCAACATAAACCAGAGCTGATTAGTGCACTGGTAAAAATAAATAATAAAGCAGAGAAAAAAATTTTTTTTTAACTTCTGCTGAGGCCAGGTAGTGGTGCACCTGCTTGAGCGCACATGTTACCGTGCTCAGGACCCAGGTTTGAATACCCAGTCCCCAATAGCAGGGGGAAAGCTTTGCAAGTGGTGAAGCAGTGCTGCAGGTTTCTCTCTGTCTCTTTCCCTCTCTATCTCCCCCCTCCCTCTCAATTTCTGGTTGTCTCTATCCAATTAATAAATAAAGGTAATAAAAATATAAATAAATAAATAAATAAAAATAATTAAAAATTAAATAAATTTTAAAAAGCTTCTGCAGGCAATGGTCCTGGTTAATAAATACAATACTGGGAGGGAGAGTCAAACAATGAAAGTGTACATTATCAAATTTTATTTAGAGTTCGCAAATTGGAAACATTAATTAATATTGATAACTGCTTTTAAATAAAAACTAGATGTCAGCAAAATAGCTTAGCTAGGTAGTGTAATTTCTGTACATGCATGCAATCCACCCAGGTTTGAGCCCAGTCACAGGTAAATTGAAGGAAGTTTTGGGGCTGTATTCTTTTCTTAATTATTGTTGTAATTATTATTGTTGTTATTGATGTCGTCGTTGTTGGATAGGACAGAGGGAAATGGAGAGAGGAGAGGAAGACAGAGAGGGGGAGAGAAGATAGACACTTGCAGACCTGCTTCACCACTTGTGAAGCGATTCCCTTGCAGGTGGGGAGCCAGGGGCTCGAACCCAGATCCTTACGCCGGTCCTTTTACACCACCTGTGCTTAACCCGCTGCGCTACCGCCAGACTCCCGGTGCTGTATTCTTTATTTAATTTTTTATAAATGGTTAAATAATGACTAATAAGATTTAAGATAACAGGCATAATTCCATACAGTTCCCACCACTAGAGTTCCATGTCTCATCTGCTCCATTGGAAGCGTCTCCATTTTTTTTTTTTTATCCCTTTGGGAGTATGGACCAAAGATCTGTATGGGGAGCAGAAGGTGGGGAGGTCTGGCTTCTGTAATTGCTTCTCAGCTGGACACGGGTGATTTCTATTTAGATCTATTGTCTTATATTTTTTCTCCCACTCACTAATAAACTGCTTATTTTTTCCTTTTTGGTGACTTAAAAATTTTTTTCCTCCCCAGTTCGGCACTTAGTTTCTAGTTTTTCAGTGTTTATCTAATAAATCATATATGCACACTTAACAGAATTAAACTTTACCTATATCTTTATCTTTTTCCCAAAAGTGTGAGATTCTTAGAACACTTAATACAATTTATCTTCTTCCCAAATTGTGTGCTATTGGCAAGGTGTATGTTATTTCTCTCTTTACTTCAGAACACATGGATTTACTCAGTCAATAGTTATCTTTTTCTCTTTATTTATCAATATTTTATCTTTGATTCATGCTTCCTATTTTACGTTCTTTTATTTGACAGAACAGAAAGGAATTGAGAGGGGAGGAAGAAGTAGGGAGAGAGGAGAGACTTCACCACTTACAAAGCTTTCCCCCTGCAGGTGGGGAGCCAGGGGCTCCAACTTGAGTCCTCCTGCATTGTAACATGTGCGCTCAACTAGGTGCACCACCAGCCGGCCCCAACTCTTTGATTTTTCTAACTTTGCAAATCTTCATCTGGAACTTACTTTCCTTTGGCTTAAAGGACTTCTTCCTTCCTTCCTTCCTTCCTCCTTCCTCCCTTCCTTCCTTCCTCCCTTCCTTCCTTCCTTCCTTCCTCCTTCCTCCCTTCCTTCCTCCTTCCTTCCTTCCTTCCTTCCTTCCTTCCTTCCTTCCTTCCTCCTTCCTCCCTCCCTTCCTTCCTCCCTCCCTTCCTTCCTTCCTTCCTTCCTTCCTTCTTTCCTTCCTCCTTCCTCCCTTCCTTCCTTCCTCCCTCCCTCCCTTCCTTCCTTCCTTCCTTCCTTCCTCCTTCCTCCCTTTCTTCCTTCCTTCCTTCCTCCCTTCCTTCCTCCCTCCCTCCCTTCCTTCCTTCCTTCCTTCCTCCCTCCCTTCCTTCCTTCCTTCCTTCCTTCCTCCTTCCTCCCTTTCTTCCTTCCTTCCTCCCTCCCTCCCTCCCTCCCTCCCCCCTTCCTTCCTCCCTCCCTCCCTCCCTCCCTTCCTTCCTTCCTTCCTTCCTCCTTCCTCCCTTCCTTCCTTCCTTCCTCCCTCCCTCCCTTCCTTCCTTCCTTCCTTCCTCCTTCCTCCCTTCCTTCCTTCCTTCCTTCCTTCCTTCCTTCCTTCCTCCTTCCTCCCTTCCTTCCTTCCTTCCTTCCTTCCTTCCTTCCTCCTCCCTTCCTCCCTTCCTTCCTTCCTTCCTTCCTTCCTTCCTTCCTTCCTCCTTCCTCCCTTCCTTCCTTCCTTCCTTCCTTCCTTCCTTCCTTCCTTCCTTCCTTCCTTCCTTCCTTCCTTCCTCCTCCTCCCTCCCTCCCTCCCTCCCTCCCTCCCTCCCTTCCTTCCTTCCTTCCTCCCTTCCTCCCTTCCTCCCTTCCTCTCTTCCTCCCTTCCTTCCTTCCTTCCTTCCTTCCCCTCTCTCTCTCTCTCTCTCTCTCTCTCTCTCTCTCTCTCTCTCTCTCTCTCTTTCTTTTTAGAATTTTCTTTAGAGAGTTATATAATTGTGACTATTGCTTCTTTACAAATGCCTGCCATTATTTTGGTATGGTGTTTTCTTGGGCATAGACTTCTATGTTGAACAACTTACAGGTTTTGTTTGCTTTTTCCTCCTCAGTACAATAAAAATTCCACTTTACCACTCTAGCTAGAAGTTTGCTATCAGTCTGGCATATTTTTTCTCCCTTTTAATATCTAGTTTTCTCTAAATTCTGAGTTTTGCTGTTGATGTTTGCTGGTGTTGATATGATAAATGTGACTGTTTATATAATGTTGTTTGCCTCAGTCTAGATATTTAAATTCATGAATCCCTTGTTCTAAAAAAATTTCTCAATATTCTCCCTCTAAATTTCCCTACTGTAATATTTTTTCTTCTACTACTGTAACTCCACTTAAACTAGAATAGAATTGGGGTGGGGAAGATAGCATAATAGTTAGGCAGAAAGACTCTCATGTCCTAGATTCAAAAAAAAAAAAAAGCTCCAAAGTCCTAGATTCCATCCCCTACATCCTAGATTCTGTCCCCCTACACTATTAAAAGCCAGAGCCCAGCAGTGTTCCAGGGAAAAAAAAATACTTTATTAAACTTTTTTTTTTTGCTCCATCTCCTCTCTTAGCTTTTTTCCTTTAGTCTTATTATTTCAGTTTTGTGTGCTTACTATAGTCTGGATAAATCCTTCTATTCAGTCTTAGTCTGTCATTTAACCTTTGACAGTGATCTGTTTGTAGATACACACATGCCATTTTTATTACTATATATTTATTTTATATACATTTTGATGCATCTTTCAGACCTGCTTGGTTTTTCTCTTTATTTGATTATCTATTCAAGCATGCATTTTTTTTTACTTCTACCTATTTAAATACTGCCAATGTTATTGTTTCTGCATCTAGTCTCTTTATAAAGAATGTTCAAGCGATGTTTTTCATACTAAGGTATCTTCTTTCTTTACCTGTTGCATCATTTAAAAATTCCAAGTTGAAAATTTCTCTTGTAATTTTGTGTATGGAAATTGGATCAAAACTGAAACAAAGGTAGATAATTTTGAAGAAGACTGTTGCTTGCTTCCGCTAGATCCCAATCCAGGATCACTGGAACTAGACTGCATCTTAAATTTTGTAGGCCTCTGAGATGTTGTGAAATTAGGGGAGCAATTCCACAGGAGCTAGCCTACAAGTACTTTTCCAGGGCTTTTAAACTCCTTTCCCATTCCTTATATTTGAGACAAATCTTCTCCTTCTCCATCTCCTTCTCCTCCTCCTCCTCCTCCCTCTCCTTCTTCGTCTTCTCCTCCTTCTCCTTCTTCTTTTTACCATTTTCTAGAAAGAAAGCATAGAGAGTTTATTTCTAGTTTTATACATAAACTAGGCATAACTATAAAATTAAGAAAGATTTTGGAGGTCAGACAGTGGTGCAACTGGTAAAGCACACAAGTTGCCTGTGTGACAGCCTGGGTTCAAGCCTCTGACCCCTGCCTATAGGGAGAAAGCATCACAAACAGTGGAACAGCCTCTTTCTCTCTTTTGGATCTCTCTTTCTTTCTCTTAAAATTAATTTAATTTGATTTATTATTGGATAGAGACTAGGAGAAATTGAGAGGGGAGGGGGGGATAGAGAGAGAGAGACTTCACCAACCATGAAGCTTTCCCCTTACAGGTGGGGACCAGGGGCTTGAACCCAGGTCGTGGCACACTGTCATATGTGCGCTTAACCAGCTACGCCACTGCCTGGTCCTTATTTCTCTCTTTCTCTATGATAATTAAAACAAACAAACAAAGGAAAATATGGCCTTTGGGAGCAGTGGATTTATCATGCAAGCGCCAAGCCCTAGTGACAACCCTGGTCATAATAAATAAATAGGTTTAAATACACAACATTTTTGGTTTTCCCACTTTATGTGAGAGTTCTTTCACTGAACATTTTTCTCAGGAGGATTCTGTGCTTTATTTCCTGTTCTCCTCAGCCACCACTGTGTCATAAAAATTCAAATAGAGTCTATAAGGGTAAATACAGCGGGTAAAATGCTATGCTCTTAGATTTTGGTCAGGTATATGTGTATGCGTATATGTATGCATATGTATATTGTCTATGTGTATGTGTATGTATGTGTATATGTATATTGTATATGTTTATGTG
>NC_080169.1:10490769-10627553 GCF_950295315.1 Erinaceus europaeus
CATACCAGCTGCCTTCTCTATTCTTTTCTTTGATAGTGGTATCTGTTGTGTGCTTTTTTGTTTGTTTGTTCTCTACTCAAATCAATCAATGCTAAGGTCAAGGATTCGAAGTGGTTTGAGACTCTTTGGTACTTGTTTTGTTGTTGTTGGGGAGAACACTGGTAGCAATGGATAAGACCAAAGGAACAGTGGTCTCCTGCTTTTTACATAAAAGTGCCCTGACCTTGGGGGTAATGTTAGTTAACTAATGACTTGTTAGTGTTGGATTTCATAGGATGTTTTTACCATGGTCAAACTGAAGGAAAAGGTCTGTGTAAAAGTTATGGTATCAATTTTGTTGATAGGATGTTGCTGTTATGTAAATATGTGGAGCATGGTTCATGAAATGATGACAGTTACAAGTAGTAGTATTATTATATATATTATTTTTGTCTCCAGGGTTATCACTGGGGCTCGGTGCCTACACTACAAATCCACTGCTCCTGGAGGCCATTTTTCCCATTTTGTTACCCTTGTTGTTATAGCTATTGTTGTATAGGACAGAGAGAAATGGAGAGAGGAGGGGAAGACAGCGGTGGAGAGACCTGCTTCACCACCCATGAAGCGACCTCCCTGCAGGTGGAGAGCCGGGGGCTCGAACTGGGATCTTTGCGCTTCACGCCACGTGCTCTTAACCCACTGCGCTACCACCTGGTCCCCAGTTGCAGGTATTTTCAAGAATGCCAAGTAGGAGACCAGGTAGTGGCGTACCTGGTTGAATGCACATGTTGCAATAAATAAATACTGGGGTTCAAGTCCCCAGTTCCCACCTACAGGAGAAAAGCTTTGCGAGGGGTGAAGCAGGGCCACAGTTGTCTTTCTGTCTCTCTTCTCTTTTTAAACAATTTTTTAAAATTTTTATTTATTGGATAAATACAGCCAGAAATCATGAAGGAGTGAGGAGATAAAGAGGGAGAGAGACAAGAGAGTCACCTGCAACACTGCGTCACCACTTCTTTTTCTTTAAGCATACTCACTGAAACAAATAGCAGGAAGAAAAGAAAGAAATCTCTGGACCGGAGTAAGGCGGTTGCGCAGTGGGTTAAGCGCCGGTGGTGCAAAGCGCAAGGACCAGCAGAAGGATCCCGGTCCGAGCCCCGGCTCCCCACCTGCAGGGGAGACGCTTCACAGGCGGTGAAGCAGGTCTGCAGATATCTGTCTTTCTCTCCCCCTCTCTGTCTTCCCCTCCTCTCTCCATTTCTCTCTGTCCTATCCAACAAAACAACAGCAGTGGAAACAATAATAATAACTACAACAATGATAAAACAAAGAGGGCAACAAAAAGGGGAGAAAATATAGCCTCCAGGAGCAGTGGATTCGTGGTGCAGGCACTGAGCCCCAGCAATAACCCTGGAGGCAAAAAAAAATAGGAAATCTCTGGACCATCATATTTCCCCAACTTCTTTTCACTGAAGTCCATGTAGCTGTAGGTGAAAGGACTCATTTTTTAGTAAGCAAGCAATAGTGAGTTCCTGCTAAGCCCCAAACTGTATTTGTCGCTGAAGATTAATAAAATAGAGAAACAGCTCACAAGATACTTACAAGTGGATGAGGGGACAGCCACTTGCAGCACACTTGTTCCCTGCTGTATGGTTGTTATCTACAGAGAAGCAAAGAAACTCTGAAAGAAAAGTTAGTATATAAATTAATATATAAATGAGACCACTTGCATGTAATTTTTTTTTTTTTTTGCCTCCAGGGTTATCTCTGAGGCTCACTGCCTGGGGTCCATTGCTCCTGGAGGCTATTTTTCCCCCGTTTGTTCCCCTTGTTGTTTCTCATTGTTGTGGTTGTTATTGTTGTCATTGTTGTTGGATAGAACAGAGAGAAATTGAGAGAGGAGGAGAAGACAGAGATGGGGAGAGAAAGAGAGACACCTGCAGACCTGCTTTATCACTTGTGAAACAACTCTGCTACAAGTGGGGCGCCGGGGGGCTCGGACCGAGATCTTTAAGCAGTCCTTGTGCTTTGTACCATGTGCACTTAACCCGATGCACTACTGCCCAGCCCCCTGAATGTAAAAAAAACCTTTTTTTAAAGAAATGTTTCTTTTTTAAAATCTTTATTTATTGGATAGAGACAGCCAGAAATCAAGAAGAAAGGTGGAGATAGGGAGAGAGACAGAGAAACACCTGCAACCCTGCTTCACCACTTGTGAAACTTTCCCCCTGCAGGTGGGGACCGGGGGCTTGAACCCAGCTCCTTGTGTGCTGTAACATATGCGCTCAACCAAGTGCGCCACCACCCAGCCCCTGAATGTAAATTTTTAAGGCAGGGCTAAAATGTCTTTTGGGCTTGGGGATGGCGATCAAGATGAAGAAAGAAAAGCATTTCAGGTAGACGAAGCCTCATAAGCAAAGACTGGGACATTGGATATTCATGTTGATTTTGGGAAATGAGACCCATTAGTGTAGATTACTTATTAGAAAGGGAGTGGGGTTGGAGGATAGGAAGAAAAAAATAGGGATTAAGTGGTCGGTGAGGTGGCGCAGTGGATAAAGCATTGGACTCTCAGGCATGGGGTCCTGAGTTCAATCCCCGGCAGCACGTGTACCAGAGTGACGTCTGGTTCTTTCTCTCTCTCCTCCTATCTTTCTCATTAATAAATAAATAAATTCTTTAAAAAAGGGGGATTAAAAGAAGGCATGTTGAGGCCATATAATGGAGGCCTGTTAGTAGAAATTGTAATTATCATCAATTGGACCCCATTTTCAAGGTGAGTGGGAAGAGGGAATGATAGGATATCATCTGCTTAAAAAAATGCTTTGGTCCCTGTGAGAAAAATGGATTGGTGTGGGGAGAATGGAGTTAGCGAGCCAATCAGGAGGCACTAGTGTCGCTGGTGGGGAAGTGGAAGGCAAAGGGCGGAAATAAGATCTGGGATAAAGAACTGAGCAGAGGGGCTGGCTAGTGGTGCATCGGTGAAGCGCTCAAGGACCCACGCAAGGATCCAGTTCAAGCCCCCGGCTCCCCACCTGCAGAGGGGTTGCTTCACAAGCGGAGAAGCAGGTCTGCAGGTGTCTATTTTTCTCTCCCCCTCTCTATCTTCCCCTCCTTTCTCAATTTCTCTCTGTCCTGTCCAATAAAATGGGGGGGGGTATGGCTACCAGGAGCAGTGGATTCATAGTGCAGGCACCAAGTCCTAGTGATAACCCTGGAGGCAAAAAAAAAAAAAAAGAGTTTGGAGGATTCTGGGCTGCTTAGGGAAAGTCAAGAGAAGAAAAAAGGGTAAGGTGAAAATAAACGTTTTTTTTCTTTTTAACATTTTGGTTTCTGAATATGTACTTGAACTGTGTGTCCTGAACTCTCAAGAAAGGTGAGGATGAAGTGAAGATTCTATAGTCTTCTCTCTAAGGTATGTGGATTATTAATGCAATGGGGATAGGGGGAGACATTTGACTGGTAAGAAGAGATTCAGAAAGAATAAGAGGGGGGCCAGGTGGTAGTGCAGCAGGTTAAGCGCACATGGCATGAGGCACAAGGACTGGCACAAGGAGCCCTGGGCTCCTCACCTGCTGGGGGGTCACTTCACAAACAGTGAAGCAGGTCTGTAGGTTTTCTCTCCCCCTCTCTGTCTTCCCCTCTTCTCTTGATTTCTCTCTGCTCTATATAACACAGTAACAATAGCAACAAGGGTAACAAAAATGGGAAAAAAATAGCCTTCAGGAGCAGTGGGTATCCCTGGAGGCAAAAAAGAAAGAAAGAAAGAAAGAAAGGAAGAAAGAAAGAAAGGAAAAAGAGTGAGAGTACTAGGACCTCAACAAGGTTTTAGTATTAGGGAAAGTGGGAGAACGGGGCACTCTCGAATAGAGTAAAGATCAGAAAGAACAAGGGCTGGGCAGAAGGCACAGTGTCTGTCCCTTGGAACTTGACGAGCGTTAGCAGTAGTCAGCACCAAGATACAAAGAGAAGAGACTCAGAGGGTGTTGTAGGCTTTCAGAAACATGCAAAAGAGAGTGTCTCTCACTCTTAAGAGGAAGACGAGAAGGCGCTGGAGCTAGAAGCATGACAGGGATTGATGACCTTGCTATGAAGACAGAGAACTCCAAGCTGAGGCAGGTAAAGGGCAGAGAATGAAGGCAAAAAGTAAAGAAAACGACAATAAGTCCACAAAGTTTGACAGGTCCCACAGTGAGAGTTTTCAGGCTGGTGCAGCTAGAACATAGAAACTGAAAGCTTTGTCATGGGACTGTTAGGTAAGTCTCCCAGGTCATTCTTTTTCTTTCTTTTTTTCTTTGCCTCCAGGGTTATTGCTGGGGTTCAGTGCTGGCACTATGAATCCATAGCTCCTGGAGGCCATTTTTTTTCTATTTTATTGGATAGGACAGAGAGAAATTGAGAGAGGAAGGGTGATAGAGAGGAGGAGAGAAATAGAGACACCTGCAGACCTGCTCCCCCACTTGTGTAGCATCCCCTCAGCAGGTAGGGAGCCGGGGGCTCGAACCTGGGTCCTTGCACAGATCCTTGTGCTTAGATATGCGCCCCCCCTCCTGCCACACCAGGTAATTCCAGTATGCATTTAGGTTGTTCTTCTTCTTCTAGCGTTTGCCCTTCTTCCGTAGCCAGTCAACAGCGTCAGGTTGAGCCTGATGTAAAGTTTCGAGACATCCTTTGAATCTGGAGAGGTGGCAGTCGTTGACTATGTGGGTCATAGTCTGTCTGGAGCTGCAGGGGCAGTTCGGGTCGTCTCTGGCTCCCCAGCGATGGAACATAGCTGGAACATAGCGGCGCACCGGCCATGGCCTGTTCGATAGCGATTGAGGAGGGCCCAGTCATAACGTGCTAGGTCAAAGCCGGGTTGACGCTTGCAGGGGTCTGTGATGAGGTGTTTGTTCTTGACCTCAGCTGACTGCCAACTCTGTTTCCAAGAGTCTGGAACAGAGAAGGTCAGTGTAGGCATAGGGGACCAGATTGGGTGACGAGACGTCAAGCGTTGGACAGGGTGGGCGAAGATATCCGCGTAGATTGGCAGGTCCGGTCGAGTGTAGACGTGGGAAATGAACTTAGATGATGCCGCATCCCGACGAATATCTGGTGGGGCGATGTTGCTAAGGCCTGGCAGCCATGGAACTGGGGTGGAATGCATGTTTCCAGAAATGATCCTCATGGAGGAATATAATTTGGAATCGACCAAGTGGACATGGGGGCTACGGAACCATACTGGGGCACAGTATTCTGCAGTGGAATAGCATCATGCCAGAGATGATGATCGTAGTGTGGAAGCGCTCGTGCCCCATGAGGAGCTGGCCAGTCTTGCAATGATGTGATTCCTCGCGCCCACCTTTGCTGCAGTTTTTATGAGATGTTCGTGAAATGACAGGGTGCGATCGAGAGTAACGCCAAGATAGACTGGCTGGGCTTCATGCCGGATTTTCGTATCGCCAAGCTGCACATTAAGCTCACGCGAGGCCAAGGCATGGTGTAGATGGAAAACAGATGATACCGTTTTTGCAGTGCTAGGGATTAGTCGCCATTTTTTACAGTAATCAGATATCAGAGACATGTCTTTCGTGAGTGTTTCCTCGAGGATGTCGAACTTGGATGCCTCAGTTGCACAGCAGATGTCATCGGCATAGATGAACTTCCTTGAAGAAGTTTCTGGAAGGTCATTGATGTAAATATTAAATAGCGTAGGAGCCAGAACAGAGCCCTGGGGGAGGCCACTTGAGACAGGTCTCCATCTGCTAGACCTGTCACCCAGATGCACCCGGAATCTTCTGTTTTGGAGAAGAAACGATATAGTGTTGGCCACCCATGGAGGCAGGCATCTTGAGATCTTGACTAGGAGACCACGGTGCCAGACCGTGTCATAGGCTGCTGTGAGATCAACAAAGACAGCACCCGTCTTTAAATTCTTCTGGAAACCATTTTCAATGTAAGTTGAGAGGGCCAGGGCTTGTTCGCAGGTAGATCTTCCTTGGCGGAAACCAGCTTGGGCGGGTGATAGGAATTTCTCTGTAAGATGCGAAATACGTGACAGAAGCAGCCTCTCAAGGAGTTTGTAACACACGGAGAGGAGAGAAATTGGTCTATAGCTGGCAGCCAGTGTTGGGTCTTTCTTTGGTTTCAAAACCGCTATAATCTTCGCACGACGCCAAACTTTGGGCATAGACTCAGATTCCAAGATGTGGGACAGGAATGTAGTGAGCCACTTCTTTGCCGCGGGACCCAAGTTAAGAATGAGTTCTGGGGTGATGTTATCATAGCCAGCAGCTGTTCCCGGTTTAACCCTCTTCAAAGCGTCTTCCAGTTCAGACAGTGTAAAGGGAGAGAGTTTTGGAGATGGACAAGATCTCCAAGATGGAAGTGGGATGACCACTCATGGGAAATTTCTCTTTTCCAGACTGGGTCGATCTTAGCACGTCCAACTTGATTTAGGTGACTGGCCACTGAGTTTGGAGATACGGGAGGATGGGAGACGGGAAGGGGTTGGCTACCGGCACCCAGTCTGTGAAGAAGCTTCCAGGCCTTCCTACTTGAGGCCTTCCTACTTTAGGTTGTGAATTTGTCTGAAAAGATATGGGCCCATAACACTTATAGAAGGTGGGGGTGACCAGAAAAAATATGAGTGAATCAGATTCTGTTCTTACTTCCCTGTTTTCTTTGATTTTGTCAAGGAATTAGGAGAGTAGCAGGGTTGGAGATAGGATTTGAGGTTTGTTTTGGTAAAGAACGGAAAAGGCCCGGAGTATATGTAAGTAGGATTGCTCAGTAACATCAGGAACCCAGCGGTAGGCAGATGTGATTGTTTTGAATGCACATTTCTAGCTGGGCAGGTAAAACAGGTGGCTCACCTCAGGTTAGGGGTCGGCAGCCGTGACGTCTGGCGGGAACTAGGGCAGGTACCTGTTCCCCATCAGCCTGCTGGGCACATGCATAAGAGGAGTTCTCACAAGGTGTATTCATACCATTCGTTTTTGTAAAATGATGGTTATAAAAGTCGTCTTTGTAGCTGTGAGATCTCTAGCCTGACCTTCATCGGGATGCTAACTAGTTATTGAAAATGAATAAAACCGGGACCGGGTGGTGGTGCATCTGGTTGAGTGCACATGTTACAATGTGCAAGGGGCCAGATTCTAGTCCCCTGTCCCCCCCACCTGCAGGGGGAAAACTTTGCGAGTGGTGAAGCAGGGCTACAGGTGTCTCTCTGTCTCCCTCTCTGTCTCCCCTAACCCTCTTGATTTCTGGCTGCCTCTATCCAGTAAATAAAGATTAAAAATTAAAGGAAAGGAATAAAAAGGAATCCTGACTACTACTCTGGCATACAGTGCCTGCTTCTGGGAGTACTGCAGGGTTTTAGAAAGAAGAGAGACGGTTAATGGGGTTATGGAGTCTACAGTTCGACAATGTCGCTGGCGGGAAGCGGCAGTGCTGTGTCTTTCCTTCCCTTGTTGTCGGTCTGTCTCTCTAGCTAATTGAAAAAAAGCTGAACACAGGAGCCGTGAAACTGTGCATGTGTAAGACCCAAGTGGTACACAAACACACAGTGTTTTTTTTTTTCTGTATATGTATTGTTATAGGTTTTAGGAAAACAACTGATTAGTATTTGAGTACGTCAGTCTAGAAATACGTTGAAAAAATACTAAAAGCTGAGTTTTACACATGCATATACATGTACACATGCTCTAGTACACGTGTGCATGGAAAAACACAGGTGCACACATGCCTGCATATATGAGTTCATCTTCCTTCCCATACCTAGTTGATGATTTATAAGAGTGTATCTCTGTTCAACAATTTGTTTGGCTTTGTATGTTAATTCTCTTCTCAGCCACCGGATTCCCCGATGCTAGCAGGATGCGACCAAACTTCCCTGGACAGACAACCCCACCAATGTGCCTTGGAGCCCCTGCTTCCCCAGAGCCCTTCCCCACTAGGGAAAGAGAGAGACAGGCTGGGAGTATGGACCTACCTGTCAATGCCTATGCTCAGCAGGGAAGCAATTACAGAAGCCAGACCTTCCACCTTCTGCATCCCACAATGACCCTGGGTCCATGCTCCCAGAGGGATAAAGAATAGGAAAGCTATCAGGGGAGGGTATGGGATACGGAGGTCTGGTGGTAGGATCTGTGCCAAGTTGCACCCCTCTTATCCTATGGTTTTGTCAGTTTTTCCTTTTTATAAATAAAAATTTTTTTTAAAAAAGAGTGTATCTGGAGCCAAGTAGGAGAGACTATGGAACACTAAGAAAGTCTGGTGGAGGAGAAGGGATCTGACCTTGTGCTGTTTTTTTTTCTATTTTTTTGATTGATTTAATAATGATCAACAAGATTGTAGAATAGGAGGGGGTACAATTCCATGCAATTCCCACCACCAGAGTTCTGTATCCCCATCCCCTCCATTGGAAGCTTCCCTGTTCTTTTTTTTCCATTTATTTATAAAATGAAAATATTGACAAGACCATAGAATAAGAGGGGTACAATTCCACACAATTCCCACCACCAGAACTCCTCATCCCATCCCCTCCCTTGATAGCTTCTCTATTCTTTATCCTTCTGGGAGTATGGACCCAGAATAATTATGGGGTGCAGAGGGTGGAAGGTCTGGCTCTATTTAATTGCTTCCCTGCTGAACATGGGCATTGGCAGGTCGATCTATACTCCTCTATTCTTTATCCCTCTAGGAGTATAGACCAGGATTGTCGATGGGGTGCAGAAGGTGGGAGGTCTGGCTTCTGTAATTGCTTCTCCGCTGGACATGGGTGTTGGCAGGTCAATCCATACCCCCAACCTGTTTCTGTCTTTCCCTAGTTAGGTGGGGCTCTGGGGAAGTGGGGTTCCAGGACACACTGGTGAGATTGTCTGCCCATGGAAGTCAGGTTGGCATCATGGTAGCAACTGCAACTTGGTGGCAGAGTAATGGAGTTGGAGGGTTGACATTCCAGGCCTGGCATCTCTGGACACAGTCTGAAGTGAAACATGTTGAGGTGGTACTGGTTGCACTGTTCTGGGTGAGATCAGAAGATGCTGTATCAAATGGTGTGGACAGAGAGGAGCCTGAAGGAAAATGAGCCGAGCCCCAGAGGCTCCAGGACTGGGAGAAATATGGACTTTATAGAGGATGAGGAAGGTTCCTTGCTGTCTTGGAGTTTAAGAAGGCAACACTTGCGGACCTTCTAAATCCCTTCAGGCAGTGGTCCACCAGGTGGCTGGGTGTGAAGAAATGATAAAGAAAGGCAGTAAATTAGTAAGACAACCACCAAGGGCTGGAAAGTGTGTGTAACAGTATTAAGGGCTGGGAACAGTGTAAAAACCAGGAAACAGTTATACTCACATGTTTTCCTAGTGATTTTTCAAGTTGTCTTCATGAGTGAACTCATGTTTACAT
Source organism: Erinaceus europaeus (assembly GCF_950295315.1). Lineage (NCBI taxonomy): Eukaryota > Metazoa > Chordata > Mammalia > Eulipotyphla > Erinaceidae > Erinaceus > Erinaceus europaeus. The sequence goes on from NC_080169.1 coordinate 10,500,136, forward strand.
AGTGTGAGAAAACTGACATGTAGGGTACCGGAAGGGGAGGAAGTGAGAGGGGTCAAGCCGTACCCGAATGAAGCCTGGAGAAGCCTTCAGAAGTTCTTCTGGGTGCCAACACCTCAGACAATATTAAGTGTTGTACAGAGTTCTGTGCTGCTTGTAGGGCCAATGAGGCAGCCTCGTGGTTTCTGTTTCTCTCCTGTTAGTGATGCAGTTATAGCTTTGCAGGTTTCTGTGTGGGGACTAATATGCATGTGAGGTCCTAGAAATTGCTTCTTGAAAAATAACTCTTAAGAGGTGCATGAGGATGAACACCAAGGCATCCTTGTTTTCTTAGACCAAATTGGGGTGAGTGTTTTCAGATTCAGAAAGCATGGCCATCTTATTAAATCAAATAAAGAGCTTCTTGTGGACAACTTGGATGTCTGGCAAAGAAGGCCCGGAATCCTGAGAAAGAATCACTCTGGTTAATGTGTTCCCAGCCTTAAGATCTCTCACTGCACTGTGGCCCAGAACTTTTGTCTGGTCTTTTTCAGAGAAGTTCACTATGCTTCGACTGTAACATCTTTGTGTTAGGCACAAAGCACAGCTCACCACAGCTGAATGGGGCCGTCGATGCTAAGACTTGAAGGTTCGTGTTTTCAAAATACTCTAGCTGGTCAGAAGCAAGACTTCCCCAGGCTCCTACTCTCCTCACTCTTGGCCTCTTTATACCCAGAGAGTGGTGGTAGTGGTGGTGGTGGTGGTGGGGGGGGGAGGATAGGGGGAGTGGGAATGGTGTAGACCTTGTGGAAAGATGAAATTGCATTTTTGTGGCTCATCTAATGCATTGGCAGCTGCTGTCATGAGGAAGCAGTGATCATATGGGGCCTGAGGCTGTGGCATATCTGATGTGGTGAATATATTGTGCTCTACCTGTAGGGAGAAAGCTCCATGAGTGTTGAAGCCGTGCTGTCAGTGTCTCTCTTTCTCTCTACCTCCTCTTTTCCAATGATTTCTCTCTGTCTCTCTATCCAATAAATAAATATTTATGAAATATTTCTTTATTTATTTAAGAAAGGATTAATTAACAAAACCATAGGATAGGAGGGGGTACAACTCCACACAATTCCCACCACCCAATCTCCATATCCCACCCCCTCCCCTGATAGCTTTCCCATTCTCTATCCCTCTGGGAGCATGGACCCAGGGTCATTGTGGGTTGCAGAAGGTGGAAGCTCTGGCTTCTGTAATTGCTTCCCCGCTGAACATGGGCGTTGACTGGTCGGTCCCTACTCCCAGTCTGCCTCTCTCTTTCCCTAGTAGGGTGGGTCTCTGGGGAAGCTGAGCTCTAGGTTGGGGTCTTCAATCCAGGGAAGCCTGGCCAGAATCCTGATGGCATCTGGAACCTGGTGACTGAAAAGAAGCCAAACAAATTGTTGAGCAATCATGGAACCAAAGCTTGGAATAGTGGAGAGGAAGTGTTAGGGGGGTACTCACTGCAAACTCTAGTGTACTTCTGCTTTCAGGCATATATTTTGCAGTAGTTTATGGATACGTGTGAACATATGCTCTCTCTCATAGAAACTGGTGTATATCTAGGTTTTGGGACTTTGTTAGAAAGTGAACCACCTGAGATGAAATTAGAGTATACTATGAAAGGAAATATTTCTAATGGTTTATTAGAATACAAAAATGAAATCATCATTCTATGTTGAGTAACGTTAGTTTCCAACCAGGCCTATCCGTCTGTGTCTGCCTTTGCATATACACTGTGTAAATGCCACAGGGCACATGTGTGTGCACACAACATACGTGCTTTTCCTCTCAAAAAAAAAAAATCTGTGTTTTTCAAATTTTCTTGTTTGCTATTGGATCTGAAACATATTGTTTCACCAGAAGGCAACACACTGAAATTCTTTTATAAGAACAGTACCTGGTAACACTTTAAACAGTCCTGAAAATAGAGAGGCAGAGTCAGTCATACCGTGTCATGACCAGGGGTTGACTTTGGGTGCTAGAATGAGGAACTTCACCTGCCTGGGAGCTGTGTGTCAACAGTTTCTACCCTTGGAATGTTTCTGTCAACTGCCTAATAAGTTCTGAACACTATCATTTGCAATTTTGTATATGTGTTTTATATTTATTTATTTATTTCCTTTTTGTTCACCTTGTTTCTATTGTTGTTGTTATTGATGTCGTCGTTGTTGGAGAGGACAGAGAGAAATGGAGAGAGGAGGGCAAGACAGAGAAGGGGAGAGAAAGATAGACACCTGCAGACCTGCTTCACTGCCTGTGAAGCGACTCCCCTGCAGCAGGGGAGCTGGAGGCTCGAACCAGGATCCTCACGCCGGTCCTTGCGCTTTGTGCCACGTGCACTTAACCCGCTGCGCTACCGCCCGACTCCCATATGTATGTTTTTTTTTTTTTTTTTACTGAAAAGAAGGAGATTCGTCTGTTTCATGATTTGCCCACCAAGACGTCAGAAAAGAGCTATAACAGGCTCCATGTCTGAATTTTCTCCCATAACCTGGAGCTGCAGATGAAAGCATAATAGCTCCTGCTAGCTTTTTTTTTCTGCTTACAGAATACATCAGTCTAGGGGTTAGGTGTTGGTGCACTTGGTTGAGAGCACATGTTTATTACAATGTGCAAGGACCTGGGTTCGAACTCTCAGCCTCCACCTGCAGGGGGAAAGCTTTGTGAGTGGTGAAGCAAGGCTGTAGGTGTCTTTCTGTCTCTCTCTCACACCCCCTTTCTCTCGATTTCTGCCTGTCTCTAGGCAATAAATAAATAAAGATAATTAAATCAAAATGCATCAGCCTGTCAACATCACTTTTTAAGTATACTGCCCCTCCATTCTGTAGACACAATATATATTTTTTAAAGCACCGGCATCTAATATTTTTAGCTGATTGGCATTTTTAGAAACACACTTTATAGATGAAGAAGTAGGACTAGTGACAGGATGCCTTTAAATCTGGGAACAAGGTTCTTAGTTCAAAGATGATGTAGAGAGAATTAGGGGAAGTTTTTGAGTATCTTACTTTCCCTCTGTTCTGTTGTGGCAGCTTGATGCTTAAATGATATCATTGGCTACAAGGCTGTGAATTTCTCGGAATTGCTATTGCATTGGTGGTGCCCAACCTGAGAGTAAATATGCTGTCCATCTCTCTGAAGAGAAATGTTTTCACACCTGTGAAAACTACTCCTCATGATGCTTCAGAGGACGGAAGTGGATCATTGGGAGCAGTCCTTTGAATAAGTGGGGTTGTGTTTCTTAGATTCATTTCAGTTCTTCTTCTTCTAGCGTTTGCCCTTCTTCCGTAGCCAGTCAACAGCGTCAGGTTGAGCCTGATGTCTGCTTGTTGCTGGCTTTGAAAGTGACTGGGATCCATGTGGATTCAGTCGGCTAGGAAGGATCGTCAATTTCCCCAATAAATGGGTACTCACGGGATGCACCACGAGAAGGTCGATCCAATACATCCCAAGAAGAAGAAGAAGAATTTCAGTGATTTTTTTTTTTTTGCCAGCAATAAAATAAATGTGTTATTCCAGGGCCAGGCGGTGGCACACCAGGTTAAGTCCTCACATTATAGTTCACAAGGACCCAAGTTCAAGCCCCTGGTCTCCACCTGCAGGGTGAAAGCTTCATGAGTGGTGAAGCAGGGCTGCAGAAGTCTCTCTGTCTCTCTACCTCTCCCTCCCCTCTCAATTTCTCTGTCTCTAACCAATAATAAATTAATAAAATATGATACATAAATATAGCATTCCCACCTTTCTCCCTCTCTTTTTATTGTGGTTGCTCTAGAAGTCACGATGCATTTTTTTTTTGCATAGAAAGATATAAGAAAATATGTTATGACTTTTCTGACCACTCAATAGATTTTGCCAGAGTGATATTTTCTCCTTTGCTTTCATTCTCCTCTCTTTTTCTTTTTCTAGAGTGTAGGATACCACAGTACCAAAGCTTCCTTGAGTATGTGTCTGTGGAGGGCTGGACTCAAACCTGAGACTCACATATGGTCAAGTAGTAAGCAATCCCTGTGAGCTATTTTTCTGGCCCCAGAGGGATAATTTTCTAAGTGATGAATAGCACTAATGAACAGATACAGTCCTCCCTCTCACCAAGATGGGAGAGTCTTTATGGAACCATAATTCCCTAGTGATGGGAGGCCTTGTAGTTCTCAGCGTCCATTTGTTCTTTGATGTACAAATCTGTTGGGTAAGAGTTCTACAAAGTGTTGCCACAGCTGCCATTTCTCAGAAGGAGCAAAGCTCTTTGCAGGGCTGCCGTTCCATTTCCGCAGCATCCTCATCATTAGAGCATCTTTCCTTCCATGTGATGGAGATTGAGCTTCCTAGAACTTGAACACCAACTCCATTTCACCATACTCAGTGCTGTCAAAAATACTTTAACATTGATTATGGAAAGGGATGACTGATTTTCTAGCCTTCTGGATGCTTGCAAGGTAATAATAGTTCTTCTGAGCATGCCTGCAAATGTTTGAAGAGTAAGACCCCACTGCACTGTTTTCTGTTCTTTTCTCTTTTCTTTTTAAAAAAAATTTTTTATTATCTTTATTTATTGGATAGAGACAGCCAGAAATTGAGAGTAGGGGGAGATAGACAGAGAGACACCTGCAACCCTGCTTCACCACTTGCAAAGCTTTCCCCCTGCAGGTGGGGACCGGGGGCTTGAACCTGGGTCCTTGCGCATCATAACATATGCACTCAGCCAGGTGTGCCACCACCTGGCCCCTCCTTTCCTTTCCTTTCCTTTCCTTTCCTTTCCTTTCCTTTCCTTTCCTTTCCTTTCCTTTCCTTTCCTTTCCTTTTTTCTTTCCTTTTCTTTTCCTTTCTTTTCTTTTCTTTCCCCTTCCCTTTCTTTTCCTATATGAGGTGATTTTGAATGTTCACTGTTTGTCTACTTGGGCCTGGAGATACTGCATGTATTACAGTTAAACCAAAATGCTTTCAGTATTAAGTGAGGTTGAAGTCATGTGCTTTCTGTCAACTAATTAGGAATAGTTATCTTGCCTGTTACTTACCTTGCATACTAATGTCTGAGGATCAACAATGGAAAATTTTCATCTGTTCCAAAGCAAGCTAGTGGCCTGAAAATCATTTTCAGAAATTTTCAAAATCTTAGTAACCCAACTTTGTGGTGAGCAACTCAAACCACATCTAACATTTGGATCAAACTGTACACTTTCAAAGCACGGCCGCCTGCTGAAGGTCTAAGTGGTACATTTCTGACTCTTCCTCATAGTTGCAGTGAATTCTTTTGTCTCTGGTTATTGACTGACTGCTTTATATGTACCATTCATCTATCATCTTAGTAAATCTAGGAGAAAACACTTTGTCATTCTACGTGGCCGTTGAATTTTTCCCTAATTTTCTCCTTCTTAGTTAAAAAAAAAAGATACTTTCTGAGGAGGTTGCAAAACTGGGGGCTATGCCTTTTTGATACTGATCATAAGTTTGCAAAATAAATAAATAAAAATTTAAACTGTCACGATCTAACATTTTCTCTGTAGGAAAATCCCTCTGAATGTGTGTGTGTGTGTGTGTGTGTGTGTGTGTATGTGTGTGATACCTCAAGAAGTTATCATCAAAGTAAGACCTAGCAGAATATCTTTCTTCCTTTCTTCCTTTCTTTCTCTCGTTCCTTTATTTACTTATTTTTTCTTTAAGATTTAGATATTAAATCAATCCTTTTGGGGAAGTTATACATCCTTGATATTTTAAAGAGGCCACAGGCATTTGCCTACAAGGCTTTTATTCCAAGTCTTGCCAAACCACAGTAAAATGAGGTAGAGAGTCTTTAGAGAGCAAACAAAACTTGCTGCAGCCTGTGACTAGAGTAATGCAGTCCTCCCACACCCCTTGAGTTCAGCATCCCACGAACTGACTCTGTAATGGGGGTTCGAAAGTTTCTGCATACTGAAATCACACTACAGTGATCTCAGCGATAGAGTGATCTCAGCGATAGAGCATGGAGTTCCCTTTAATTTGCAAAGTCCTGACAAGCACTTGAGAGTGAGTTCAGGTTCTGTTGCTAGGAAAATTATCAGGCAAGGTGCTTTCTAGGCCTTAATTTTCTTGTTTGTAAGATGGAGATGATAATACTTTTTTTTTTTTTTTGCCTCCAGGGTTATCACGAGACTCAGTGCCAGCACTAGGAATCCACTGCTCTTGGAGGCTATATTTCCCATTTTGTTGCCCTTGTTGTGGTTGTTATTATTGTTAAAGCTGTTGTTATTGTTGGATAGGACAGAGAGAAACCGAGAGAGGAGGGGAGACAGAGAAGGGGAGAGAAAGATAGACACTGGCAGACCTGCTTCATCGCCTGTGAAGCGACTCGACTCCCTTGCAGGTGGGGAGCCGGGGGCTCGGACCAGGATTTTAGTGCAGGTCCTTGCACATGGCGCCACCTGTGCTTAACCCACTGCACTACCACTTAGCCCTCGATAATACTTTTTTTTTTGGCTACAGGGTCATCGCTGGGGCTCAGTGCCTATACTACAAATCCACCGCTCCTGAAGGCCATTTTTCCCACTTTGGATGCCCTTGTTGTTATCCTTGTTGTTGTTGTTGTTATGATTGTTGTTGTCATTGCTGTTGTTGTTGGATAGGACAGAAAGAGACAGAAAAAGGGAAGACAGAGAGGGGGAGAGAAAGATAGGCACCTGCAGACCTGCTTCACCGCATGTGAAGCGAGGTGGGGATCCGGGGACTCAAACCTGGATCCTTACGCTAGTCTTTGTGCTTTGCGCCACGTGTGCTTAACCCGCTGTGCTACCACCCATCCCCACCCCACTTAACACTTTTTAAATGTGACAATCTAAGATAATATTTGTCTATTCCCATTCAACTCTTCTCTGCTATCTGGCTTCTTCTTTTACTCTTTTCGGAAATATATGGCCAGCCAATTAATACAGATTGATTTCTGTTCTTTTTCTTTACTGTCCGCTGCAGGCCTTGATCAGTAACGTCCAATAATCTCATGCATTTCAAATAAGACACACGACCATCTAGAAGATATTCTCTTAACAAACTAAAAGACCATTTGAGAGAAATTGCAATTTTCATCTTAAAAATAATAATTGGGTTCATTTTTTAAGTTAGAACGAAGATGAAAATAGAGTGTTTTCTTGGAGTGACAAAGGTGGTGACTTCTTTAAATTCCACATAAACCAAACCTTTAATGCTTTCAGAAGTGAATACTGGTATAGGATTTGGTGTCAAATATTATTCTTGTTGTTCTATTTCAATTAAGATTTTAGAAAGGTGTTTCTTGGAAGATTCACCTTAGGTAATGAAATGTTAATCAGGATTCCCTTGTAGCAGATGAAATAAAATATTCAGTCTCTTGTGTATCTATCTTTTTCTTCCATATTTTCCAAAGTTCTTAATTAATACCAGTAAGAAATAGTAGTTAAAATTGGAAGTGCTCATTTGTTGTGGGACACCTGGATTGCTTTTTTGGGTGCTCTTATTTCTTTTTCTCTCTCGTCAACATATGCAAATGAGGCGAGTCGGGCAGTGGCGCAGTGGGTTCAGCGCACGTGGCTCAAATTGCGAGGACCTGCGTCAGGATCCCGGTTCGAGCCCCCGGCTCCCCACCTGCAGCGGCGTCGCTTCACAGGCGGTGAAGCAAGTCTGCAGGTGTCTGTCTTTCTCTCCCCCTCTCTGTCTTCCCCTCCTCTCTCCATTTCTTTCTGTCCTATCCAACAACAACAACATCAATAACAGCAATAATAACTACAACAACAATAAAAAGACATCAAGGGCAACAAACGGGAAAATAAATAAATAAAATTTTAAAAAATTAGCAAAGGAGATGGACAGCCTGTTAGAGCTTACTGCATTAACTAACGTAGAAACTGGTAGTGACTTAGACTGTGTTGGTAGTAGTGGGATGAGAAGAAAAAAATGTATTAGTGACTTAAGAGATTGAATTTGACAGAGTTAAACAGGACAGTGGAGATGGAGGGTGGCGAGTCCAGGATGCTTCCTAGTACTCTAGCTCGAGCTATGTGGGTAAATGGCTGTGCCATTCACAGAGACAAAAATAGGAACAAGTTTGGGCATTGTGATGGTCTCTGATGGGTTAAGTGTGATGGCATGCAAGGGATTGGAGCCTTAGGATAGAGACATAGATTGGAACTGTTGATGGGAACTGAGGAGGAAGCAGAGAAAGAAATGAAAGCAGACCAGAAATCTATGGAACCACAGTAAGAAGAAATGCTTTCTTAGGGGAGTCGGGCGGTAACACAGAGGGTTAAGTGCAGGTGGCACAAAGTGCAAGGACCAGCATAAGGATCCTGGTTCGAACCCCCGGCTCCCCACCTGCAGGGGAGTCGCTTCACAGGCGGTGAAGCAGGTCTGCAGGTGTCTATCTTTCTCTCCCCCTCTCTGTCTTCCTCCCTCTCAATTTCTATGTGTCGTATCCAATAAATAAAAAAAAAAAAAGGAAAAAATGTGAACCTTAGGCATGCAAGTCAAATGCTTTACCAGCTTAGCTATTCCCCCAGATAACAGCATGATGTTTATTCAATAGACATTCATGTCCGAGCCTGGGAGGCCTCAGGTTCTAACTTCTGCACCTCCCTAAAAGCTAAGCAGTACTCAGAGAAAAAAAGAGTTGAGGGGCCAGGTGGTGGTGCACCTGGTTGAGTGCACATGTGACAAGGCACAAGGACCTGGTTTCGAGCCCCCGGTTCCCACCTGCAGGGGGAAAGCTTTACATGTGGTGGAGCAGTGCTACAGGTGTCTCTGTCTTTTCCCTCTCTACCTACCCGTTCCCTCTCATTTTCTGTCTCTATACAATAATAAATAAATACAAATATTTTTAAAATATATATAAAATGAGGGGGCTGGGCAGTAGTGCAGCGGGTTAAGTGCATATGGCGCAAAGTGCAAGGACCAGTGTAAGGACCTGGGTTTGAGCCCCCGGATCCCCGCCTGCAGGGGGGTCGCTTCGCAAGTGGTGAAGGTCTGCAGGTGTCTGTCTTTCTCTCCCCCTCTGTCTTCCCCTCCTCTCTCCATTTCTCTCTGTCCTGTCCAACAACAGCAGCTATAACAGCAATAATAGCTACAACAAGCACAACAACAATGGCAACAAAATGGGGAAAATGGCCTCCAGGAGCAGTGGATTCGTAGTGCAGGCACTGAGAGCCCCAGCGATAACCCTGAAGGCAAAATAAATAAATAAATAAATAAATGTTTGGAGATCTGAATTTATGGATAGAGACTCTTAGATTCAGTTTGCAGAGAATATATTCATTTCAAGGAGAACATAGTTTTGAGTGATTATACAGAAATTGGTACCATCAAAAGAGCTTCACATCTCATTTCTTTTTATAATTTGCAGCATGGCCCTGGCACATAATATACTTTGGAGTTAATTTTAACTTAAAAAAAAATTTGACTTAAGGGAGTCAGGCTGTAGTGCAGCGGGTTAAGCGCAGGTGGAGCAAAGTGCAAGGACTGGCATAAGGATCCCGGTTCAAGCGCCTGGCTCCCCACCTGCAGGGGAGTCGCTTCACAGACCACAGGCCACAGGCGGTGAAGCAGGTCTGCAGGTGTCTATCTTTCTCTCCCCCTCTCTGTCTTCCCCTCCTCTCTGCATTTCTCTCTGTCCTATCCAACAACAACTACAACAAGGGCAACAAAAGGGAATAACAATAAATATTTAAAAAAAAATTTTGACTTAGAAACAAGAACAGAAAGGAGAAGCACAAAATTTGTACTGGATTTTGTGTATTGCACCAACACAGGGCAACTCTGGGGAGTGGGTGCACTGGAGGAAAAGGACTGAGGGAGGGTTTGGGGACTCTAGTGCATGGTGGCCTAAAGGAACCCCACTTGGGGGTTCCTTGACTGCACTGTAATCTGATAACCCCATCCCCCTCCCTAGTGAAGTCATAAAAAAAAAAGGGTCTCAAAAAACAAAGCTACTTGTTCTGTGTACATGAGAGAAGGTCTCCCAAGAGCAAATCCTTTCTACACGGTGGAGGACTTCCCTTTGCTCTTTCCTTTTGTCACTAATAGAATTCCCAAGTAATGTGAGTTAGGAGTTCGTTGTTTTTTTGTTTTTGTTTTTTTCTCTTGAAGCTACTTGATCAAAGACTGCATCCAAGTGGAGGCAGGTTGTCTGTCTGGCTAGGTGGAGGTGGCATTCAGGGGCAAGAAAAAAGGGTGAGTAAGCTGCTCTTTGGGTCCTGGATCTAGACAGACACTTCCTTCAGGGATGTTTAACCACCATCACCCCCCAGCCCCCCTTGAATGGGCTCATTGTTTATAAGAACAGCTCTTAATGGAAAAACAAAAACTTAAGCGGTTCTGTAACACACTCTACTTTCCTGTCCTGGCTTCAGTGTTTATTTGATTTATCAAGTCTTGAGTACTCGCTCAGCTCTGTGACCTTCCTTGCGCTGTATTTCCCTTGAGGATCCATTTACTTTATTTAGAAACACAATATTAAAAAAAAAAAAGAAGAAGAAGAAGAAGAAGAAGAAGAAGAAGAAGAAGAAGAAGAAGAAGAAGAAGAAGAAGAAGAAGAAGAAAAAAAGCTGGAACTGAGTCAAAAAATCATCACCTTTTTATGATGCGGCCAGTTCCCCAGTCTTTTGAAACTTAAGACTTGCCTGGAGTCTCAAAAGCTGATTTGCTGTCTCTGAATCAACAAGTGTTTTCTGGTTCCCGACTTAGGTACCCAGGTGGTGGTGGTCTTTTTAGGTCTCTGAATGGGGTGAAGGTGAAGGCATCGGATTTGTTATGCCCTCCAGGCTGCTGGACAGAGTAGCCTGAGAACACAGTACCAGAGAATGTGGTGCTGTGTGTAGGAGGGAAAGCGAAAGACTCTAGCTAAAGGTTGTGACAGGAAGTTTGAAGGAAGAGATGACCCTGGAGGGAGACCTGAAGCTTGAACTAGGGAGCCAGCATAATGGTTCTGCAAAGGTCTTTCAAGCCTGAGGTTCTGAGTTCCCAGGTTGAATCCCCAGCCCCACCATAAGCCAGAACTGGGCAATGTTTGGGCATCTCTGTCTCTGTCTCCCTCTGTGTCTCTCTGTCTCTCTTGGTACCTTTCCTTTTGTATCTGCTCTTCTTCATTAAAATAAATGAAAATATTTTTTAAAAAAGAAAAGCTGTCAGAGAACAAGTCATGTATATTGTCATTCCTCCCCCTTTTTAGCATTTTTATCATAACTGTTGAATTTTTTTCTGAGTCCTACTTTTTGCCATGAAGTAATCTGAATATAAGCAATTCTTTGCATGATTTTTGGAAAATATTTTTATTATTTTAATTTATTTATTAGATAAAGACAGCCAGAAATTGAGAGGAGGGGGGAGAGAGGGACAGAGACAGACACTTGCAACCCTGCTTCACTACTCATGAAGCTTTCCCCCTGCGGGTGGGGACCGAGGGCTCAAACCTGGTTGCTTACGCACTGTAACGTGTGTACTTAACCAGGTGCACCACACCCAGTCCCCAGCATGATTTTTTTTTAAATTAAAATTAGAATTTTTTCATTTGTTACTTACTTCTCCACCTCCTTTCAAAAAGCTTTTCATGGTAACTAACTACAAAAGAAGATGTATGAAAAACAAGGTAGATATGAAACATGATTTTATCACCTTAAGACACCAGCTGTTTTAAAATTTAACTTGTTTTCTTTTGGGCCTTCTTCACCTATTGGCTATATTAGACCTCTTTTTGTTTGTTCTCTATGCTTTAAAAAAAAAAACAACTTTCGGGAGTCGGGTGGTAGCGCAGTGGGTTAAGCGCATGTGGCACAAAGCGCAAGGACCGATCTGCAGGTGTCTGTCTTTCTCTCCCCCTCTCTGTCTTCCCCACCCCTCTCCATTTCTCTCTGTCCTATCCAACAACAATGACATCAATAACTACAACAATAAGACAATAAGGGCAACAAAATAAATAAATATTTTTAAAAACTTTCTTTAAAAATAAGGGGCCTCCTAAAGGTGTATGTGGAGCTGCTATTCAGAAATTGTAAGAATGTGTGTAGGTAACTGCACAGGCTAGAACGTAATGACAACCGTGACTATCTTAAAGTGAAATTTAATCTTCCACCATTACAATTTGTTGACCACTTATTTATTTATTTCTTCTAATTCTAGGGGAGCTCTAGACACATAGTTAATAAACTCTACCTTCTCCCCCACCCCAGTAAAAAATAATATCAGCAAAAGTAGATCGTGATTATAATTACATTAAAGGAATTTGTCATTGTAGAACTAATTCATTATTTACATGTAAAGTACCATTCTTTCACTGTGGAGGAAGGGATATCTCTATTCAAATTGGATTCTCCTTGTGATTGTCAGAGTTTTAAATTGATTCATTAACTTTTTGTCATCTCTGGAGCTTCACCATTCTAAGTCTACTTGTTCAAACAGAAAGACACAGAGAAGTGAGTAAGAGGGAGAGAAGTTAAGACACCACAGCACTGAAGTTCCCTCTCAGTAAGATCTGACCTGGGCTATCTTGCCAATCAGAGGTGGAGTTTGTTGTTTTGTTTTATTTATTTCTGAGTTTTAATATTTTCTTGCAATGTTTCCTCTTAGCATTTTTGTTTGAGGTAGACCTGTGAGCTTCTGGTGTCACTAGGATACAGAGGAGGAGTGGATGGAGGTGGACATGTGGATTTTAGATTCTTGCTCCTGGTACTTGAAGTGACTGTTATTTGCTGACACTGTGACTCTAGATACCATAAGCAAACCTTCTAACGCTCAGCTTTCTTATCTCTAAAATGTGAGCTATAATAGCATCTCCTTAGCAGCTTGTGAAAATCAGATGAGCTAATATGTTTAGTTTTTAACTTCATCTCTGTCAGTGAACATATGTTCAAAATATCTTTCCATTAACCAGTAATTTCTAGTAAATTTCTGACCTATTGATTTCCAGACACTTATTTTCAACTTTATGTCTATATTGAATGTCTGATTTCTTCAGTTACATCCTCTCAGCTTTCTAGATTAGACTATAATACTATGAGCCAAGAATAATATTTTCTTTCCCTTCCAATTGCTGTTTACTTGACTTCTTTTTGATGTCACATTGAACTGTTTTCAGCTTTCTGGATAACAGTAATTAATAGTGATGATAACCATCTTGACTATTACTGTAACATTAATTTTTTTATCATACTTAAGAAAATATGTTTTTAGTTTAGGCTTGGAACTTTAAAAAAATCAGGAATGATCACTTATTCTTTTTTTATTTTACTTTAGTTTTACTAGTGATTCAAAAAAAATTACAAAACAACAGGGTTACAATTCCACACTATCCCCACCACCAGAGTTCTATGTCCCTATCCTTTCCCTCCATTGGAAACTGCAATGATTCTTCCCAAGGTCACAGATTTGGGATATATATATTTCCCATTTTTTTATGGTCCTGCCTTCTCTTCCATTTTAAGTCATAGCTACACCTATTACTACTTCTGAATATCTTTAGTTTTTTCCTCTTCTCTCTCTGGGAACTGATGGAATTGGGTTTTAGAGCCCTCTGGTCATCTTCCTTTAACATTTCTCCTCTTTTGGGAGTAGGGGCCAAAATTCTTTTTGTGGTGCAGAAGGTGGAAGGTCTGGCTTCTGTGATTGCTTCTCTGCTGGACATGAGTATTGGCAGGTCAATCCATAACCCCATCCTGTTTCTATCTTTCCCTAATGGAGCAGGGTTCTGGAGAGGTGAGGTTCCAGGACATACTGGTAAAGTCCTCTGCCCATGGAGTTCAGGATGGAATCATAGGAACATATGCAATTTTGTATCTGAAAGGCAGTGAGTGATGAGGCAGGACAAAATGATTAAATAATAGGAACCAGACAGTAGGGATAGAGTAGGTGAGAATAGGGGCTTGAGGGTGGTAAGAAGCTAGGAGGTCTATTTTAGGGCCCATGATTTTAGAGATTTTGCCTGAGCTTGCCAGTTAAATGGAGGTGGGCTAAAAATATTGTCTGGGGCAATCCCTATCATTGTTACTTTATACTGAGGGCAAGTTCCTAGAGGGACCTCAGATGGGCTTATGATTACATTCCTGTTGTAAGTGACCAGTGACGGTCTGTGTCTAGTCACAGAGGACTATCGAGCACTTTTACTTTGAGGTATATAGCTGCCTCTAACTTAGGGATATGTGTATGCAAGTATCCGGTCCCCTAGGCTCTAGCCTGTATCTCGGATCAGTGATTTTGTTGGAGAGTGTCTGAGTGCTTATTTTATTGAATACATTGTTGCAATCTTGCAATCTTTCAGCATATGGTTCTTTTCCTTTGACCTACTACTAATGATCTGTGTATGCAGTCTCACGATGATTTTAATATTTTGTAGCCCCAAAATCTATTTAATGCTGAATTGTTAATGTACTTTTTAATTTTTTAATGTCGTATGCTACTCTTAGACTTTGGATCTTAATATGTATTTATAATTTAGTCTTTCACGGGAGTCGGGCTGTAGCGCAGCGGGTTAAGCGCAGGTGGCGCAAAGCACAAGGACTGGCATAAGGATCCCGGTTCGAACCCCGGCTCCCCACCTGCAGGGGAATCACTTCACAGGCGGTGAAGCAGGTCTGCACGTGTCTATCTTTCTCTCCTCCTCTCTGTCTTCCCCTCCTCTCTCCATTTCTCTCTGTCCTATCCAACAACGACAACAACAATAATAACTACAACAATAAAACAACAAGGGCAACAAAAGGGAATAAATAAATAAAATAAAATATTTAAAAAAAGAAAGAAATTTAGTCTTTCACATACAATACATGAAAAGTTAGAGACTTTCTACCTAAGTAATTTTTCTCTGAATGCAGTAACAAATTACAGCACATTATGGGGTTTAAAATGACAGAAGAACATTCTCTTCTTGCTCTGGAGGCCAAGAGACTGGAATCCAAGTGTTGCAAGGGACTTGCTCTGAAGTCTCTAAGGAAGCCTCTTCCCTTGCCGTGTCTAGCTCTTAGTGCCAGCTGACCATCCTCAGCACCCCTCTTGGGCTTGCACACATCTTATTCTAATCTTTACCTCCATGTTCACATGGTCTTCTCCTCCCTGTGTGTGTTGGAGAAACTGTTAACCTTCTTGTAAGGATGAATTTAGGACCTGACCTAATCTATCATGACCCTATCCAACACCACTAATAACATCAGCTGAGACACCTTCCTAATAAGGTCACATTCTGTGGATCTGGGTAGACAGGGATTTGGGGGAACACTATTTAATCCAGAAAAGTTGTCCTGCTTTCTTTTTCCTCCCTTCTTTCCTTCCTTCCTTCCTTCCTTCCTTCCTTCCTTCCTTCCTTCCTTCCTTCTTCCTTCCTTCCTTCCTTCCTTCCTTCCTTCCTTCCTTCCTCCTTCCTTCCTCCCTTCCTCCCTCCCTCCCTCCCTCCCTTTCTTCCTTCCTGCAGGAAAGTCGCTTCACAGGTGGTGAAGCAGGTCTGCAGGTGTCTGTCTTTCTCTGCCCCTCTCTGTCTTCCCCTCCTCTCTCCATTTCTCTGTCCTGTCAAACAACAACGACAGCAATGACAACAACAAAAATAATAACAACAACAATGATAAACAACAAGGGCAACTAAAGGGGGGAAATAGCCTCCAGGAGCAGTGGATTCATAGTGTGGGCACTATGCCCCAGTGATAACCCTGGAGGTGAAAAAAGAAAAAAGAAGGAAGGAAGGACGGAAGGAAGGAAGGAAGGAAGGAAGGAAGGAAGGAAGGAATAAATATTAGAAAAAGAAAGTAAGAAAGAAAAAGGAATGGAAGGCCAGGGAGACAACTTAGTGGTCAAGCAAAAACTCCCTTGCTTAGGCACACATAGTACGAAGCACAAGGACTGGAGCAAGGATCTGGATCTTGGTTCAAGCCCCTGGCCCCCCACCAGCGGTGAGGGTGGGGGACACTTCATAAGCAGTGAAGCAAGTCTGCAGGCGTCTTTCTCTCTCCATCTCTATGTCCTCTACTCTCTCAGTTTCTCTGTCCTATCCAACAATAGTAGTAGCAGAAACACAACAACACTAACAGCAATAACAAATAACAACAGTGGAAAAATGGCCTCCAGGAGCAGTGGATTCATAATACAGGCACCGAGCCCCAGCAATAACCCTGCAGGCAAAAAACCAAACCGAAACAAGAAACTCCATGCCTGAGGCTCTGAGGTCCAGAGTACATAATACTTAGCAGCACCGTAAGCTAGAGCTGAGCAGTGCTCTGGTCTCTCCTCTTTCTCACATTAAAATAAAATGAGAAAATAATGTAAAGTGAATTGTAAAAATAAAAACTAAATAGCATCTGTAGGAAGAATTGACCCTTACTGGATATTAGCATCCTCTTCAGGGCAAGCCTGTTGTTCTTGATGTAGTCTCCTTTATTAAATATTTAAATAGCCTTATCCTGGATATCAAGCTTCACTCTGACATTTAAGGAAAAAAAAGAGAAAGTATTGTGATTTTGCTTAGATGTGCAGTGAAGAGCTTTGCTTGTAGCATCATTGCAGATGTCGCTTATAGTGGTAGTCTTCAACGCGACTTTGTTTTTATTTTAGATGATATGAACACGTTTTCCGTTTTCTTGTTCTTTTTTTAAATTTAATACTAAGATTTAGATCTCATGAAAATGAAATACAAGAGTTCTGAAAGGTGAAATCTGTTTGAACAGAACTGAAAAGTCAGAAACATAAGATCTAGGGTAGATTATGTTCAAAGATGGTGTAACAGATGTTTATCAAATTACCTGGACTCACTGTAAGTATTGTTGGTCTTGTAACATCTCAAGATGATGACAGACTTTGATTTCATGTCACAAAGTCAGGTGATTTTTTTAAAGTTTTTTTTTTCATTTATTTATTCCCTTCTGTTGCCTTTGTTGTTTCATTGTTGTATTTATTGTTGTTATTATTGATGTCATCATTGTTGGATAGGACAGAGAGAAATGGAGAGAGGAGGGGAAGACAGAGAGGGGGAGAGAAAGATAGACATCTGCAGACCTGCTTCACCACCTGTGAAGTGACTCCCCTGCAGGTGGGGAGCCGGGGTCTCGAACCGGGATTCTTACGCTGGTCCTTGTGCTTTGCACCACGTGAGCTTAACCAGCTGCTCTACCACCGACTCCTAGTAAGGCGATATTTATAGGCTAGAGATGGTATCTCTGAGTTAGCTGATTACCATTGAACTGTAGTTTCTCTCTTCGAAACTACAGGATCTTCAAAGGCCAGGTGATGGTGTACCTGGTTAAGAACACATAGTACTAAGTTCAGGGACCAGCTCAGTGATCCGGGTTTGAGCCCCCACACCCCACCTGCAGGGGGGGGGGGCGCTTCACAAGCAATGAAGCAGGATTTGCCAGGAGTCTGTTTCTCTCCCTCTCTCTATCTCCTCCTCCTCTCTCAATTTCTCTCTGTCCTATCCAATAAAATGGGGGGGGGGGAATGGCTGCCAGGAGCAGTGGATTCGTAATGCCAGCACTGAGTCCCAGCCATAACCTTGGAGGCAAAAAAAAAAAAAAAAAAAAGGAAGAAGGAAAGAAAGAAATTACAGGACCTTTTTTCTGCATAGTGTTGCCTCATGAATAAAATTAAGTATTCAGTTTCTCAGTAACACTAGTAAAATTGAAGTGCTCAATAGCCAGATGTGGCCACTGGCTACCATATTGGACAGAGAAGAGAGAATAAGAAATGTTTGCCCAACCTTTGAGCTGCTTTAGCAATAGAACACCAAACTTGCATACTTGCTGCACCAGTTAAAGCCTTTGTCCCAGACTCATAGGTGACTTCAGTTGACTTTGCCTTCATAAACCAATGGCTCTCTGCTCACCACCTTCCAAAAAAACACTTTCCTTTTCTTCTGGGATTATGCGAACAGGTCTCTGCCTCCATCTTTCCTTCCTGATAATCTCATCACAGCACAGAGCTAAGGCAAACCTCTAAAAATATAAGTTGGATTATATCACCCTTTCATTCAGAATCCACCGAATGGATTCCTATTTCATTTGATGTCAAGTTCTCACAAATCCTCCATGGCTCTGGGTTCCCTGTCTCCCGCCCCGCCATCCCCATAGCGGTCTCAGTGCTGTATCCTGAACACACTAAGCCATTTTTGCCTTATTTCCTCTTGCTGTGGCTGTTCCTTCTTCATCCATATCTGTTTTGCCAACTCTCTCACTCTTTTAAGTCTGTGCTCCAATTTTTCATACTGAGATCTTCTGGCACTACTTCATAGCCTCCTCCAGCCTCTCCTACTGAATCTACTTCGACTATTTCACTTTTAATTTTTCCATAATTCTTGATATCCTCCAACAAATGATGTCCATTTTCTCTACTAAACTCTTGAGTTCCCAGCAGTGGGGGTTTGTGTCTATTTTGTTACTGATATATTTCCCTACAGAATTTAGTTAGTAGATTCTAGGACATAGTAAGACTATATCTTATATTCTAGGATATAGTAGTTTATATCATAGAGTGAATAAAAGGGCTTTGATTCAAACTGATAGTGTCCTTCTTTTTGCTACTAACAGATCATCTCTCCTTTATTCTTGAGGAGGCGTGATGCTTTTCTTGGATATTAAAGACAAATTTTTTTATTTGTTTTCTTCTCTTTCTTTCTTCCTTTCTTTTCCTTTCTTTTTACCAGAGCACATCTCAGTTCTGGTTTGCAGTGGTGTGAGGGATTGAACCTGAGACTTTGGAGCCTCAGGAATGAGAGTCTCTTTGCATAACCATTATGCTATCTACCCCTACTGACCAAAGGGACTTTAGTAAATGTCTGTGGAATTAAGTTCCTGTATTTTGGTCACCTGCAGTCTGCTCTCATTGAGAAGACCTCTGTAGAGTAGGACCCCAGCTGGAACTTCTTGCATAAAGCTTTGGGTTAATTTTTAAAACTGTCAGTACTTAGGATGATGCACATTTTTGTCCTGTCTTCTTCTGGAACTTTCTGTTCCAAAGTAAAGCAGTTGTGTGGGTGGCGTCAGGTTTGCTGTGACATTTGCATGTTGTCTTTGGCTATCATCCTCTCAGCTGGGACACAGCTGGGCTCTCCTCGCCCTTGAGCCTTCAGGCAGGGTATCTGCTATGTGTGTTTGGTTTTTCGATCGCACAGCACCTGAAATCTGACCTAACCTTGTTCTGCTTCAGATGTCCGTGTTCTGCTAGTAGATTTTGAGCTCCACACACGTGAGAGGGCTGCTGTATCCTTTTGGTGTGCTGATATCATAACGCATGGTGAACTTTAATAAAGGTTATCTTGCCTAAGAGAACATCGCATCACAAGTTAGGAGGCAGGTGGGGCATACCCGGTAGAGTGAGTGCACTGATCACCATGCTCAGGAGCCCCCTCCCCCCCCCAGTCTTCTACCCACAGTGTAGAAACTTCATAAGTGGTAAAGCATTCCTGTCGGTGTATCTCATTCTCGCTGACTCTGTATCTCTCCCTTCCCTCTGTTTCTGTCTATTCTTTCAAATAAAAAAGGCGGTGGGTGGTGGGAAAAGAAAAAAAAAAAGAGGGTCAGGGTGGTAGCTCAGAAGGTTAAGCGCACGTGGCGCAAAGCGCAAGGACTGGAGTAAGGATCCTGGTTTGAGCCCCTGGCTCCCCACCTACAGGGGAGTCGCTTCACAGGCGGTGAAGCAGGTCTGCGGGTGTCTTTCTCTTCCCCTCTCTGTCTTCCCCTCCTCTCTCCATTTCTCTCTGTCCTATCCAATAACGACAACATCAATAACAACAGTAATAACTACAATAATAACTTGGCACTACTGAAAAATACCCTTTACTTGTTTACTGGCCCATCTGTTTTTATTTTTCTTTTTTTTCAAATTGTTTATATTTATTTATTTATTTACCCTTTTGTTGCCCTTGTTGTTTCATATTGTTGTTGTAGTTGTTGTTGTTATTTATGTCATTGTTAGATAAGACAGAGAGAAATGGAGAGAGAAGGGGAAGACAGAGAGGGGGAGAGAAAGATAGACACTTGCAGACCTGCTTCACCGCCTGTGAAGCGACTCCCCTGCACGTGTGGAGCCAGGGGCTCGAACCGGGATCCTTTCGCCGGTCCTTGCGCTTTGCACCACGTGCGCTTAACCTGCTGCGCCACCGCCTGACCCCCTCTTTTTTTTTTTTTTAGCAGTGATTCATACTGCAGTGTGTCTTTGGTTCCTCTTTATCTCTGATAACTTCTTTTTAAAAATATATATATATTAATTTTTTTTGTTTTTATTATTGGGTTGAGACAGAGAGAAGTTGAGAAGGGACAGGGAGGTAAAGAGGGAAAGAGAAAGGGAGACACCTGCAGCCCTGCTTCACGGCTTGTGAGGCTTTCCCCATACTGGTGGGGACCAGGGGGCTTGAACTGAGGTCTGTGTGTGTTCAACCAGGTGTGCCACCACCCAGTTCCCATCGTATAACTTCTTTATGAGTGGTCACTCCCATCATATTTAACACTGGAGACAGCATAGTGGTTATGTAAAGAGACTTTTCATGCTTGAGGTTCCAGAGGCCCAGGTTTGGTTCCCAGTACCGTAAGCCAGAACTGAGCAATGCTGTGGTAAATGTAGGTAAGTAGACAAGTTGACCTGGAGTCAGGGGTCAGAGGCTGGAGTTCTGGAACTTGAGGGCCCTTTGCTTCCTAGCGCTGTTATCTGCCTGCTACATGCCCTCTTGACTTCTCTGATCTTCAGTTACCCGAATGGTGAAGATAATGGACTTCTTTTCATTTCTTCTCCTGGTTCAGCCAGGGCTAGTTCACTGTCTTTAGCTTCCAAAAAGCATCATGATGAAAGCTGCCTCTTTGAGCTCTTAAGTAATCTTTTCTGTTTTGTTTTGTATTGTTTCTCAAATTGTTTATCTCCTGAGTTCACTATACTCTTCGCCTCAGCTTTGATATGTCTGGCTATTTTCGTTTAGTTTAAAGGTCTCTCGAGACTTTGGCTGACAGCTTTCTTCTCCAGTCATCTCAATTCCCTCCCCCTCTCATTTTAAATATTTTTATTTAGGGGCCGGTGGTGGTGCACCTGGTTGAGCACACATGTTAACAGTGTGCAAGGACCTGGGTTAAAGCCCCTGGTCCCCACTTGCAGGGGGAAAGCTTCGCAAGCAGTGATATTTATTTATTTTTGGATAGAGACAGAAATTGAGAGGGGAGGGGGAAGTAGAGAGGGAGAAAGACAGAGAGACACCTGCAGCCCTGCTTCACTACTTGTGAAGCTTTCCCCCTGCAGGTGGGGACCAGGGGCTTGAACCTGGCTCCTTGTGCACTGTAATGTGTGCACTTAACCAGATGTGCCACTACCTGGTCCCTGTCACCTCTCTCTATGCAACCCTTTCCCACTGGATTGTAGATTCTAAAGCGATTTCTAAGTGCCCAGAGGGTAGACCACATCCTAACTGGCTCTTTGTTTTCCAACCTGCTTGCTTTTGAATAACCTAGCTGCTAGCCTTGAAATCTTGGTGTACCAAGGGAAGGAAGTAGCTCCTTTGCTCTTAAGGGTCAGTGTTTGGTCTGCTTCCCTGTGCTCTCTAGACAGTGGTAGAAAGAACTGAGTCACAGGACTCAGTGATGGATAACCTGCCTTCAGCTAAAGTTCTGAGATGAGCAAAACAACTCGTTGTGGCTTATGGAAGTGGTTCCTTGGAAGAATTCCCCAGGAATTTAAGTTCTGGACCTTTTCTATTTCTCTGTAGCCTTGTAGACAGAGACAAGCTGGTGCAGTGAATTTCACACTGGGGTAGGAGTCTAACGCGTCCAGTTGGCGGGATTGTGACAGTTTGAATATCTGTTTGCACGAATTCATGTCATATTCTTTTTTTCTTTTTCTTTTTTTCTGATTGAGTCAAGTTTTGGGGGTCAAATACTGAGAGAGAGAGAGAGAGAGAGAGAGAGAGAGAGAGAGAGAGAGAGAGAGATGCTAGAGTGGCAAATACATGCACATGTGTTTGTGAGAGGGAAAGGAGGAAAAAGTAGCTGTCAGAATCCTGAGCCCTATGGACTGGCGTTTATCCTGGGTAGGAATAAAGGAGAAGGCTTAGAAACGGACCTGTTTTTCCTAAAAGAATCTGTGTGCTCTGTGTACCTGAACAAGGTCCTTCTGGGACCCAGGTATAAAGTGGCTCACACAGCTGGAGGGGGTTAGATTCTGTAGCTCTGCTTGGATTCTAGCTCCTTTCTGGCATCTTAATGAATTGAGCAGATCTCTGGGCCAGCACCAGTATCCACGAGGGATAAACAGTGTGATGAGAGTAAATGGAAATGAGTGTACACAGCAGGCTGATGGGACATCTGCCCCTTGTTGGTTCCTGGTCTGATCAGAACCCAGAGCTAGGGAGGGTTATACACAGCCTGACATTCAGGCGCTACTGATGTTGCTGTCAGCGTTCAGCTCAGCCAATCAACTGGAAATCATTTCCTCTTCTAGAGCAATTATTTGCCTTCTCGTGTAAGTTTACAGAACTGAACTTTTTCCTGCTCACAAAGCTCTTATATAAAAGCTAGCTGCAATCACCTCCGATTTTTCCAAATGAAGAAACTGAGGCCCAAGGGGGCCAGGCAGTGGCGCACCTGGTTAAACACACACATTACAGTGCTCAAGAGCCCAGGCTCAAGCCCCTGGTCTCCACCTGCAAGGGGGAAGCTTCAGGAGTGGTAAAGCAGGGCTGCAGGTGTCTCTCTGTCTTTCTCCCTCTCTATCTCCCACTCTCCTCTCAATTTCTCTCTGTCTCTAGCCAATAATAAATAAATCGATAAAAATATTAAAATTAAAAAGAGGGAGTCGGGCGGAGGTGCAACGGGTTAAGCACACGTGGCACAAAGTGCAAGGACTGGCTTAAGGATCCCTGTTGGAGCCCCTGGCAGGGAAGTTGCTTCACAAGCCGTGAAGCAGGTCTGCAGGCATCTGTCTTTCTCTTCCCCTTTCTGTCTTCCCCTCCTCTCTCCATTTCTCTCTGTCCTATCCAACAACAACAACATCAATAACCACAACAATGTTAAACAACAAGGGCAACAAAAGGGTAAACAAAAATTAACAAGAAAGAAAGAAAGAGATTTGAGGCCCAAGGGGGTGAAGTTTGTCGTTTCCTCAGCAACACAGCTGAAGTAAGCGCAACACTTAAACACATGTACCCCTCTTAGCATGCAGACACACCGGTGGACAGAATACCACATGTACGGTATGTTTTTGATCAGCTAGTTTTCAGGTCTCTCTAGGAACTTAATGGTCTAAAAAAAAAAGTTGCATAGGATGCGCCTTGCAGGCAACAGGCAGAATTTCTATAAATCAGACAGGAAAGATGACTCCACAGCTCTGCAGGCACACTGCATGTCAGCATGGGGTGAGAGGTTCTACAGAGAGCTGACATCTATAGAGAACTTCTCATGTGAGTCCCCTTAATCCTCACGGCAAGCCCACTGCCATTTCCGCATTTCACAGACAAGGAAATGGCGCTGGGGGAGTTCAGGCACTTCTGTGCTTGAGTATAGTGAGAGGCCCAGGCCTTGAACCCTGGCAGCCAGCCTCCACGCCTGCACTGTCACCCTCTGTGCGGGCCCTGGGGGGTGGGGGGCTAGGGCTAGTGATGAGCACAGTTCATCAAAAATGAACTGTGATCCCGACAGATGAAAGGGGAGGCCGGCGAACATGTGAAAGCCCTTTTGTGAAGCGGAATGTGCTTCAGTTGTTTTCTCTGTGTGACAGTGATGAGCTACCATGAACTCCCAGGTCGTCTGGCAAAGGGCTGATTTATGAGGATTTGCTCAACTTGACCAGCTGGTTCCCAACCCAGAGCTTTTAATGTTTCAAGGGGAGGAAGTGAAGAAACAGGCCTTTGGGATGAAGCCGGCCAATTCCGTGGGATTGGCTGAAAGATTAATGCAATTGAAATAAATTTTGACTTAACAATACAGTAAACAAGTCTTAGGAAATCAGAATTGGAGGGCTATTTCTCCATTTCTCACAGGACTATCCAGAAATGTGTGTTTGTGTTATCAGGAGTAGGTATTGTGAACTTGCTTTAGGTGGAGTATGTCCAATGGAAAAGAGAAACTCGTTACTCAAATTTTAACAGGTAGTAGATAACCTTAACTGACTTGAAATTTGATCAAACTGCCCTAGGAAGAATTTGAATTAGAACACACACACACACACACACACACACGCACGCACGCACGCACGCTCGCACACACACACACACACACATTTTTGCAAACCTTTTATCCCATATAATACACAAAAACATACTAATTTACTTTTATTAGCTGAAAAACCATCAAGATATCCTACTTTATGTTACCTTTTTTTCTCTTTTAGAAGGAATATATAAAATTAATATATACATATTTTAGAATTAACAGTCTAATATTTCTTTTTCTTTCTGTTTTTTGTGTTATTTTTTAGATTTTATTTATTTCTGAGAAAGATGGGAGAGAGAGAAAGAACCAGACATAACTCTGGTACATATGCTGCTGGGGATCGAACTCAGAATCTCATGCTTGAGAGTCTAATGCTTTTTCTACTGCGCCACTTCCTGGACCACTTTAAAATCTTTTTTTTTTTAATCATTGTTGTGGTTGTTATTACTGTTATTGATGTCATTATTGTTGAGTAAAGCAGAAAGAAATGGAAAGATGAGGGGAAGACAGAGGGGGAGAGAAAGACACCTGCAGACCTGCTTCAACACTTGTGAAGTGACTCCTCTGCAGGTGGGGAGCCGGGGGCTTGAAGCAGGATCCTTAAACCAGTCCTTGTGCTTCATGCCATGTGCACTTAACCCACTGCGCTGCCGCCTGACCCCCAGGCTAACATTTCTACACTCCTTCCATGTGTCCCAGAAACAAAAGCCATGTTGTAGTGTCCAGTGCATTGTCAGCGTACATTGACCAAAGATGTAAAATTCTACAAACAGAAACAGGAAAAAGTACCATTTTGTTCTCAGGTTCTCACAACTTTCATATATTTTTTCCCTCAATCCCTCCAATTCACTTTTCCACTGGAATGATCATAGACCCTCTGTGAGGACTAGACATTGTGCACAGGTTAATAATGGGTTTTTTTAATTAATTTTTTATTTATAAAAAGGAAACATTGACTAAACCATAGGGTAAGAGGGGTACAACTCCACACAATTCCCACCACCAGATTTCTGTATCCCATCCCCTTCCCTGACAGCTTTGCTAATCTTTAACCCTCTGGGAGTATGGACCCAAGGTCATTGTGGGATGCAGAAGGTTTGGAAGGTCTGGCTTCTGTAATTGCTTCCCCTCTGAACATGGGCGTTGACAAATCGATCCATACTCCCAGCCTGTTTCTCTCTTTCCCTAGTGGGGAAAGGCTCTGGGGAAGCAGAGCTCCAGGACACATTGGTGGGGTTGTCCATCCAGGGAAGTCTGGTTGGCATCCTGCTAGCATCTGGAACCTGGTGGTTGAAAGAGTTAACATACAAGCCAAACAAATTGTTGACCAATCATGGACCTAAAGGCTGGAATAGTGCAGATGAAGAGTTGGGGGTGTCTCTGTTTTGTAGATAGCTAGTAGATATATTTTAGTTATATTTCAAAGGGCCTGTGGTTATGCTAGTGTTTTTTGTTTGTTTGTTTGTTTTTTGCCTGAGCTTGAAATCTGATATGCAGGTGGATCCTAATTATTGTCTGGGGAGGGTGGTCTTGGCTGGCAGAAGGACCAGAAAGCTGGATCAGGGAAGAGAGTAGCGCTCTTATAAGGGAAAGTTGTATAAATATTATTGACTGTAAACCCCATCAATTTGATGTGATCTGGGGCCCATATTCAGCTTGGGAGCCTATGTGACCTCTGCATCCCTGTAGATCTGAGCTCACATTCTGTGGTCATGAGTAGGAACATTCCAAGCTGCCCCAATATCAGGACCCATCTTCCTCAGGTGGAGCATAGAGTATGTTGTCCATCCTCCCTTCAGAGGATGGAACATTCTCTGGCATTGTTAATCCAAGTTGAGGGCAAGGTCCTATGGGGGCCCCCAAAGAGGTCTAATTTGTTGTTCCTGATAGGAATGACTGGTAACAATGGAAAAAGGGATTTATTCGAGGTCTAGGCCCATGATGTCTGTTTGGGAATCTCAGGACTCCCCGAATAGGGCCCCAGCTGATGGGGTTTTTAAATGTTTTTAAAGTATGGGAGTCGGGCAGTAGCGCAACAGGTTAAGCGCAGGTGGCTGCAAAGCCCAAGGACCGGCGTAAAGACCCCGGTTTGAGCCCCTGGCTCTCCACCTGCAGGGGAGTCACTTCACAAGCAGTGAAGCAGATCTGCAGGTATCTCTCTTTCTCTCCCCCTCTCTCCATTTCTTTCTGTCCTGTCCAACAATGACATCAATAACAACAACAAGAATAACTACAACAATAATTTTAAAAAAACCAACAAGGGCAACAAAATAGAATAAATAAATAAATATTAAAATAATAATAAAATATGTGTTTCTTGAGTTTCCTTCTGCTCTGAGAGATCAGTAACTCAGAGTCCTCAAGAATTATTTGAGAACTTCATTTGGAAGTTTTAGCCAGCCTTCTGGCAGCTTCATTTTCCACTGAGGAAAAGGGAGAACAGGAAAGTATAGGGAAAAAAAAATGATATGGTCGGCCAATCAATAATATTGATTTGCTTCTAAATCAGAATAAATGGGCATCTTTCCATAAAACTCACAATGGATTGTAAACTGGGTTTCCAGCTCTGCAGGACACTCATGTATTCATGATACACGATTTATTGCAGAGGCTGCAAAAGCAATTTAAAAAAAAAATCCCTTTTTTCAGTAATTAGAGCCAGACTTGGGTCTTAAAAGTTCACTAACTTAAAGGTTCTTTGGATGTGAAAGATAAGCAAGGGCAAAAACTCTAAAGACTGTGATAATGTTTTTTTAGTTGCTTTCTTTAGAACCTATGCTCACAACTGTGTGCTGTCAAGGGCAGTTCAGTCAGTAGTTTAATGCCCACAGAGATTTCATCTCTCCATGAACCAGGCAGCAGACATTCATAATGCCAGTGGGGATGGCATATCTGTGAGGCTGGGTGTAAGGTAAAAATGGTGGTCCTGGGGGTGGGCGGTGGCTCAGTGGGTTAAGCGCATGTGCTGCGAAGAACGAGAACCAGTGTAAGGATCCCGGGTCGAGCCCCCGGCTCCCCACCTGCAGGGGAGTCACTTCACAGGCAGAGAAGCAGGTCTACAGGTGTCTGTCTTTCTCTCCCCCTCTCTGTCTTCCCCTCCTCTCTCCATTTCTCTCTGTCCTATCCAACAGCAATGACAACAATAATAATGACAACAGTGATAAGCAACACGGAAACAAAAGGGAAAAAAATGGCCTCCAGGAGCAGTGGATTTGTAGTGCAGGCACCGAGCCCAGCAATAACCCTGGAGGCAAAAAAAAAAAAAAGGAAAAAAATGACTGTCCTTACCACAGTACCACAGTGCCACAGTTTGACATACAGGGGCAAAGAGAAGAGCTAATACACTGACTAACACCACTGGACCCTCTGGAAGGCAGGAGGCTGTTCCAGTCAGGAAGCAGCACTTCTTGCTTAGTGACTTGGCTAATTGTGTGCCTTCATCTGACTGCTATTTCTCCAGTGATGGGCTTTTGCATTAGATGCTTTATCTCTCTGTAAGCATCTTCTCTTCTTTTTAACATTTTGTTAAAATTAGCTTTATTTATTTATTTATTTATTGGGTAGAGACCATCACAGATCGAGAGGGAAGGGGGGATAGAGAGGGAGAGAGAGAGACACCTACTGACTTGCCTCAGCGCTTGAGAGCTTGAGAAGCTTTCCTCCTGCAGATGTGGACCAGGGGCTCAAACCCATGTCCTTGCTCATTATAACACTTGTGCTCAAGCAGGTGCACCACCGCCCGGCCCCTTGAGAGTCTTCTCCAACAACTGTTAAGTACATGAAATTTTCTTACCTCACAGGGTTGTTGAGACAGTGATATTGGCTAGGTGGTAAGTACAGACCTCTTTGAAGTGCCCTGTCATACATCAGGTGTTAACAGTCAATGGTGAATCATGCTAACTTGAAAGGCTTCACCCCACTTTCTTGGGCAGCATACTGGAAGTCCAGGTCAGATAGTAGACAGGAGTGCTAAAAGCTCTCTTTGCTGTCTCTTTCCGATACACATACCTCTAGAGTAATTAAGTTCTTATTTGTGTGGGTGTTTTTCTATTTTATTTGATAAGACAGAGAAAAATTGAAAGGAGGGGGAGATAGGGAGAGAGAGAGAGAGAGAGAGAGAGAGAGAGGGAGGGAGAGAAAGAGAGAGAGAGGGAGAGTGAAAGAGAGGGAGAGAGGGAGAGAGAGAGAGAGGGAGGGAGGGAGACATGCTTTACGACCCCTGAAGCATGCCCCCTGCAGGTGTGGAATGGCGGCTCTGAATGGTGTCCTTGTGCATGGTAATGTGTGCACTCTACGTGGTGCGTCACTGCCCAGCCCCAAAGATTTATATACAAGAGAGTGCATCTAGAATGCTCTTCTCTCATAGACGGTGTCAACTAAGGACTGACCCTGGGGTCTATATATGCACTCAATACTCTACCCACTGAGCCACTCTGGCTAGAAGTTAACACTGAGTCTCAGAGTTAGTAGGAAGGCACATTATGTTCAATTTTTTGTGGATAAAATTGAGCACACACACGCACCTTTAAAATATCAGAAGGAACTTCTAGGAGGAGGGCTGGGAGAGAGATCATCTAGGAGAGTACACACTTTATCGTATATAGAGACAGGGCTTGGGTCTAAATGTGGGGAGAAGCCTCTTGAGCAGAGGAGTGGTGCTGTGGTATTTTTTCTCTCTGTATGTCTCTCCTTTTCTCTGCTATTCACCTTCTAGCTGGGTGTGGGGGGAGAAAGGAAAAGTCTGTACAAAGCAGTGGAATAAGGCATGAAACTGCAAGAGAAGAAAGGAAGGAAATAATGAAGGAATGAAGGAAGAAAGGAAGTTAATTCTAGGAGAAACACAAAAAGTAAATCATGCCACCGTCTGGGGCCCTTTCTTTACTATGCTCTTTATCTTTTTTTCTTCTTCTTTATTAGGGGGATTAATGGCTTGCAGTCGACAGTAAAATACAGTAGTTTGTGTAACATTGCTGAGTTTTCCACATAACAGTCTAACCCCACACCCCTCCCCTCAGTTCCTTCCTCCTCTTCCCTTGTGTTCTAAGGCCTGAACTGCTCTGTATCCTTTATCCCAAGATGGATAGCAAATAGCAAATACTTTCTACATTGAATGTCATGTGTCTATTTGAGTATGCTTTTTCAAATTTTTATTTATTTATTTATTTATTTATTTATTCCCTTTTGTTGCCCTTGTTGGTTTTTATTGTTGTAGTTATTATTGTTGTTGTCATCGTTGTTGGGTAGGACAGAGAGAAATGGAGAGAGATGGGGGAAGACAGAGAGGGGGAGAGAAAGACAGACACCTGCAGACCTGCTTCAACGCTTGTGAAGAGACGCCCCTGTAGGTGGGGAGTCGGGGGCTCAAACCGGGATCCTTACTCCAGTCCTTGTGCTTTGTGCCACCTGCGCTTAACCCATTGTGTTACAGCCTGACTCCCTTTTTTAAAATTTTATATATTTATATCTTTATTTTTCCTTTTGTTGCCCTTGTTGTTTTTTATTGCAGTTATTGATGTCATCATTGTTAGATAGGACAGAGAGAAATGGAGAGAAGAGGGGAAGACAGAGGGGGAGAGAAAGACAGACACCTGCAGACCTGCTTCACCGCCTGTGAAGCGACTCCCCTGCAGGTGAGGAGCCGGGGGCTCCAACTGGGATCATTATGCCAGTCCCTGCACTTTGCACCACGCAAGCTTAACTGAGTATGATTTTTCTAACAAAATCAATAATTAGTGTGGAGAATTTGAAACATATTGAAAGAGTTTTAAAAAATCACTCCTGTTGTGTATTTACATATGAGTGGAAATCAACAGTTGTTAGTACATTTCCTTTTAGTCTTTTTTTTTCCTCTTCCTATGATGTGTATCTTCTCATACCTTTACACAGTGATGAAAAAAATAAAATTCTGTGTGATTCATTTTGTACAAACAGACTGATCTATCTGATTCTCAGTTCTCTTCATAGGATAGGATTTTATAATTTTGAAATCCTCACTAAGGAAGAAGGTCCTGCCACATACAGAAAGCAAAATGATAATAATAAAAGTAAATAAAATCCACTCAGTGAAACATGAGTGTTGTATGTGACAGAAAAGGTGGGGAAATCACCTCTCATTCAGATTTCTAAACAGTCTTTGAAACATTTTACAGGCACGGCTGCTTTTGAATCTAGGCCTTATTAGAAGCCAAGGTGAGATGCCGGAGAGAATACAGTGCCTTCAGCGGCCAAGGGTCAGCAAGGCAAGAACGAGGTGTGAGTTTGCGGTGGAAGATATTGCAGTTCTTCTAGAAGCGTGTAATTGCACATAGAATGATTAATAAATACCTGTGTGCTGAGTCGACTGGATCATTGCTGCAGGGAGGAGAAACAAATGAGTCCTCCTCACAGGTTATACTTTGTCTGGGGAATTAGGGTTAAACTGGGCATGAGCTCACAGAATGTCTAATACCTCCTTGCCGCCCCTGCAGGGGATTTAGGAAAGAAAAAAGAAAAAGCTCAAGCAAGTACTTGATTGTGGCCAATTATGGTGGAAGTGCTGGCATCTCTTTTAGTGACTAGGAAATCATATTTCAGAGAAGACCAAGAGCTTTCTGGAGAGTCAGTAAGTTCTGCATAAGAACTGGTTGTATGGAAGCTTGAGGCAGCTCTAAAATGAAACATTTTTAAAAAAATTTGATTGATTGATTGATTTCCTTTTTGTTGCCCTTGTTTTTATTGTTCTTGTGGTTATTGTTGTTGTTAGTGATATTGTTGTTGGATAGGACAGAGAGAAATGGAGAGAGGAAGGGAAGACAGAGAGGGGGAGAGAAAGACAGAAACCTGCAGATCTGTTTCACCACTTGCAAAGCGACTACCCTGCAGGTGGGGAACTGGGGGCTTGAACCGGGATCCTCATGCCGGTCCTTGCTACTTGCACCACGTGCGCTTAACCCGCTGCGCTACCACCTGACTCCCTGAAAAGACACATTTTTAAAAAAGATTTTTTTTGTTTGTTTATTTATTATTGAATAGAGACAGACAGGAGTTGAGAGGGGAAGGGAGATAGAGAGGGAGAAAGACAGAGACACTTGCAGCCCTACTTCACTGCTTGAGAAGCTTTCCCCCTGCAGGTGGGGGCCACGGGCTTGAACCTGCAACCTTGAGCACCACAATGTGTGTGCTTAAGCAGTGCACCACTGCCTGGCCCCGAAAAGATATTTCCCTCCCTAATTTTAACATTAAAGTGATTTTTAAATTTAAAAACAAGAATAGAAAATGTAGGTAGAGTCGGGCGGTAGTGCAGTGGGTTAAGCAGGTGGCACAAAGTGCAAGGACCGGCGTAAGGATCCCGGTTCGAACCCCGGCTCCCCACCTGCAGGGGAGTCCCTTCACAGGCGGTGAAGCAGGTCTGCAGGTGTCTATCTTTCTCTCCCCCTCTCTGTCTTCCCCTCCTCTCTCCATTTCTCTCTGTCCTGTTCAACAGTGACGACAACAATAATAACTACAACAATAAAAAAAAACAAGGGCAACAAAAGCGAATAAATAAATATTTACAAAAATATTTTTAAAAGAATAGAAAATGTAGCAAGAAGACTATAAAACCTTTAAATTTTATTTTATTTAATTTATTATTATTATTTTTTTTACCAGAGCACAATTCAGCCCCGGTTTGTGGTGGGGCAGGGATTGAACTTGTACCTAACAAAGGAAGAGTTTGGGGTAGCAGGTAAAATCCATGTAAGACTTGCCATACAGGTGACTAAATTAATGCTCAGTTAAGACAAAATGTAGTACTTCCTAACTTCATATGAAGGCAAGAAACAGTAGCATGTCAATCTTTGATTCTCTTGTTATTAGCTGATGGAATGAATAATGGGTTTTGGTTTTTTTGTGCCCCCAGTAAGAGAGGGAGGTTCTTTGGCTATGAAGCCACATTTCCTTATATGTTACGAAGCTGTGAAGGTATATTAAGCTACCTAAAACACAGCTATGATTTTCACTTGTAAGAAAGATAGTAATACTTTTCCCTTATTTTTTAAAACTTCTTTATTGGGTTATAATGTTTTACATTCAGCATAACAATACAGCCCCCACTAGGTCCTCTGTCATCCTTTTTGGACCTGTATTCTTCCCCCCACTCCCCCAGAGACTTTTACTTTGGTGCAGTATACCAACTCTAGTTCTACTTGAGTTTCTTTTCTGATCTTGTTTTTCAACTTCTGCCTGAGAGTAAGATCATCCCATATTCATCCTTCTGTTTCTGACTTAATTCACTTAACATGATTTCTTCAAGCTCTATCCAAGATGGGCTGAAAACAGTCAAGTCACCATTTTTTATAGCTGAGTAGTATTCCATTGTGTATATATAACACAACTTGCTCAGCCACTCATCTGCTGTTGGACACCTGGGTTGCTTCCAGGTTTTGGCTATTACAAATTGTGCTGCCAAGAACATATGTGTAC
This sequence comes from Erinaceus europaeus, assembly GCF_950295315.1. Taxonomy (NCBI): domain Eukaryota; kingdom Metazoa; phylum Chordata; class Mammalia; order Eulipotyphla; family Erinaceidae; genus Erinaceus; species Erinaceus europaeus. The sequence continues at coordinate 10,532,673 of NC_080169.1, forward strand.
ACAGATCTTTTTGGATGGGTGTGTTGGGTTCCTTAGGATATATCCCCAAGAGAGGAATTGCAGCATCATAGGGTAGGTCCATTTCTAGCCTTCTGAGAGTTCTCCAGACTGTTCTCCACAGAGGTTGGACCAATTGACATTCCCACCAGCAGTGTAAGAGGGTTCAGTTGACCCCACATCCTCTCCAGCATTTGCTGCTATTACCTTTTCTGATGTATGACATTCTCACAGGAGTGAAGTGGTATCTCATTGTTGTCTTTATTTGCATTTCTCTGACAATCAAAGACTTGGAGCATTTTTTCATGTGTTTCTCAGCCTTTTGGATCTCTTCTGTGGTGAATATTCTGTTCATGTCCTCCCCTCATTTTTGGATGGGGTTATTTGTTTTCTTGTTGTTGAATTTGGTAAGCTCTTTATATTTTCTGGTTAATAGCCTCTTGTCTGATGTATGGCATGTAAAGATCTTCTCCCAGTCTCTGAGGGGTCTCTTGGTTTGGGTAGTGGTTTCTTTTGCTGTGGAGAAGCTTTTTAACTTGATGTAGTCCCATAGGTTTATACTTGCCTTAGTCTTCTTTGTAATTGGATTCGTTTCATTGAAGATGTCTTTAAAATTTATGCAAAAAAGAGTCGTGCCAATATTTTCCTCTAAGTATCTAATAGTTTGTGGTCTAACATCCAAGTCCTTGATCCACTTGGAATTTACTTTTGTATTTGGTGAAATACAGAGGTTCAGTTTCATTCTTCTGCATGTTTCAACCCATTTTTTCCAACACCATTTGTTGAAGAGACTTTTTTCCCCCCATTTAATAGTCTGGGCACCTTTGTCAAAGATTAGATGTCCATAGGTGTGGGGGCTTTATTTTTGGGCTCTCAATTCTGTTCCACTGGTCAGTGTGTCTATTCACCGAGCAGTTTTGATGACAATGGCCCTATAATACAATTTAAGATCTTGGAGTGTGATGCCTCTGGTTCTGTTCTTCTCAAGATTGTTTTGGCAATTCTATGTCTTTTCTGTTTCCAGATAAACATTTGTAGCATTTGTTTTATTCTCCTCAAAAATGTGGTTGGGATCTTGATGGGGATAGCATTAAATTTGTAGATGGCTCTGGCTAGTATATTCATATTAATGATGTTAATTCTTCTAACCCATGAACATGGAATATCTTTCCATGTCTTTGTGTCTTTTTCTATCTCCTTGAACTAAACTTATAATTTTCTTTATACAAGTCTTTCTCTGCTTTGGTTAGGTTTACTCCTAGATATTTTATTGTTTTTGTTGCTATAGTAAAAGGAATTGATTTCTGGATTTCATCTTCTTCCAACTTAGTGTTTGCATAGAGGAATGCCACTGACTTTTGAATGTTAATTTTGTAGCCTGACACCTTACTGTATTACCTGATGATTTGCACAAGCTTCTTGCTGGATTCTCTAGGTTTTACTATCATGTTATCTGCAAATAGGGAGAGTTTGACTTCTTCCCTTCCAATATGTATACCTATAATTCCTTGTTCCTGCCTGACAAGGACTTTTCGTTGCTATGACAAGAACTTCCAACATTATGTTGAATAGTAACGGTGATAGTGGGCAACCCTGTCTAGTATCTGATGTGAGAGGAAATGCTTCCAGTTTTTCACCATTGAGTACTATGTTGGCTGTAGGTTTGCTATACATAGACTCCACTATCTTCAGGAATTTTCCATCTATTCCCATTTTTTGTATAGCTTTGATCATAAAGGGATGTTGGATTTTGTCAAAGGCTTTCTCTTCATCTATTGATATGACCATGTGGTTTTTGGTCTTGCTTTTGTTGATGTGGTGGATCACATCAATTGATTTACATATATTAAACCAACCTTGCATGCCTGGGATAAACCCCACTTGGTCATCATGAACAATCTTTTTAATATACTGCTATATCCGGTTGGCTAGAATTTTGTTCAATTTTTTAGCATCTATGGTCATCAGAGATGTTGGTCTGTAGTTTTCTTTTTTGGTTGTGTCCCTGTCTGCTTTTGCTATCAGAGTGATGTTGGCTTCATAGAAGCTGGCAGGGAGTATTCCAGTGTCTTCAATCTTCTGAAGGACTTTTAAAAGTAGTGCTATTAGTTCTTCTTTGAAGGTTTTGTAGAATTCATTTGTAAAACCATCTGGTCCAGGACTTTTATTTTTCGGGAGATTTTTGATAACTGTTTCAATTTCATTAGCTGTGATGGGCCTATTCATGTTATCTACTTCCTCTTTACTTAGTTTTGGAAGTTGGTAGGTATCTAGGAAATAGTCCATTTCTTCCACGTTCTTTAGCTTGGTAGCATAGAGTTGTTCATAGAAGTCTCACATGATATGTTGAATTTCTGCAGTGTCTGTAGTGATATCTCCTCTTTCATTTACAATCTGACTTATTTGGGTCTTTTTCCTTTTTTGTTTTGTGAGTCTGACTAAAGGTTTCTCGATTTTGTTCACTCTTTCAAAGAACTAACATTTACTTTCGTTGATCTTTTGTATGGTTTTCTTATTCTCAATGTTATTGATTTCTGCCCTAACTTAGTGATTTCTGTCCTTCTGGTTGCTTTAGGGTTCCTTTGTTGTTCTTCTTCTAGGTCTTTAAGATGTGCAATCAGGCTGTTTATTTGTGCTTTTTCTTGTTTCCTAATGTGTACTTGTATGGCTATAAACTTCCCTCTCAGTACTGCCTGAGCTGTGTCCCAAATATTTTGATAGCTTGTATCTTCATTTTCATTGAACTCTCGAAACATTTTGATTTCTCCCTTTATTTCCTCTGACCCAGTAGCTGTTTAATAGTGTAATGCTGAGCTTCCACATTTTGGGACTATTACTAATCTTTTGTTGATTGTTAAGTATTAGTTTAATTCCACTGTGGTCTGAGAAAATGCTTGATGATTTCAGTGCTCTTGAATTTGCTGATGCTGTGTTTGTGGCTTAACATATTGTCTGTCCTTGAGAATAACCCATGTTGACTTGAATAGAATGTGTATTCCATTTTCTTAGGGTGAATGATTTAGAAAATGTTCAATAGTTATAGTTTATTTATTTATTGGTTACAAACAGTGCTGTTATGATAGTCAAGTGCATGTTTTCTGTTTCCTCTGATGTTGGGATAGACCTGATTTTTTTCTCGTTTTTTTTTTTTTATTGTTGTAGTTATTATTGTTGTTGTTGTTTTATGTTGTTATATGTCGTCATTGTTAGATAGGACAGAGAGAAATGGAGAGAGGAGGGGAAGACAAAGAGGGAGAGATACCTGCTTCACCACCTGTGAAGCGACTACTCCCCTGCAGGTGGGGAGCCGGGGGCTCTAACCCAGATCCTTATGCCCATCCTTGCGCTTTGTGCCACCTGCTTAACCTGCTGCGCTACCGCCCGGCTCCCAGACCTGATGTTTTTTTACAAGCATGTCTTTGCCCATTGTTTTCACTTTATTTTATTATTTCACCAGAGCACTGTTCAGCTCTGGCTTATTGTGGTGCAGGGAATTGAACCTGGGACTTTGGGGCCTCAGGCATGAGAGTCTCTTTGCATAACCATTATGCTATCTATCCCTGGCTCCCATATCTTTCTTTTGGTTGCTTCACTTAAATTGCTGGAGCCAAGTGAAGTTCAGCATAGTAGGGTTTTTTTTTAATATATATAAAGTGATATTCTTCTTTAAAAATTATCTTTATTTATTTATTGGATAGAGCCAGTCAGAAATGGAGAGGGAAGGGAGTGACAGAGAGGGAGAGAGACAGAGAGACACCTGCAGCACTGCGTCACCACTTGGAATGCTTTCACCCAGCAGGTGAGGACTGGGGCTGGAACCCTGATCCTTGACTGTTAACAAGTGTCCTCAACCAGATATGCCACCATCCGGCCCCTGGGCCCTCAACTTAGGTTTTTAAAGGCACAGAGCTTCTGTATTGACTGGCCATGGTGTTTTTAAGAAATATTTATTTATTTATTCCCTTTCGTTGCCCTTGTTTTATTGTTGTAGTTACTACTGTTGTCGTTGTTGGCTAGGACAGAGAGAAATGGAGAGAGGAGGGGAAGACAGAGAGGGGGAGAGAAAGACAGACACCTTCAGACCTGCTTCACCACCTGTGAAGCGACTCCCTGCAGGTGGGGAGCCGGGGGCTCGAACCGGGATCCTTAAGCGCGTCCTTGCACTTTGCGCCACTTGCGCTTAACCCGCTGTGCTACCGCCCGACTCCTTTTCTGTTTTTTTGCCTCCAGGGTTATTGCTGGGGCTTGGTACCTTCACTATGAATCCACTGCTCCTGGCGTCCATCTTTTTTTTCCATTGTTGTTGTTGCTGTTATTAGTGTTGTTGCTGCTGCTGTTGTTGGATAGACAGAGAGAAATGGAGAGAGGAGGGGAAGACAGAAAGGGGGAGGGGAAGATAGACACCTGCAGACCTGCTTCACTGCTTGTGAAGAGACACCTCCCCACACAGGTGGGGAGCCAGGGGCTCGAACTGGGGTCCTTGCACTGATCCTTGCACTTTGCACTATATGCACTTAACCCAGCCGTGCTACCACCCGCTCCCTCACAGACTTTCTTTTAAGGAGGATCAGAATGATGAAGTTCTCTTTACTGGGTACTGTGTACTGATTTAAATTATTATCAGATAATGACCGTTGGCTTCAGACCAGGATATCATCTCTGTAAGAATTATATTTCATATGTTGCTCCTTTCTTTCTGATCAGTTTTTGATTCACCCTAGTAAAGTGAAGGTTCAAATCATCGTAAGTGGGGAGAGTTTATTAACTTATTGGTCTCCCAAGCAACTTCTTAGCTATGCTAGTTTAATTTTAAAAAAATGTTTTTTTTTTTTGGCAGGGGGGCTAAAAATTGAACTTAGGCCATGTGTATATGTGAGTTGAGGTTGAGAGATAGAACGGACCTGGGTCACACTGCCGTGCAGACTTCTAGTGGAATTAAATAAAAAGCATTAAAAAAATTTACAGCTGCCTGTTACCAGCTTTCTGCCTGATAGTCCTCCCTTGAGATTCTTTGGCTGACATGAGTTTGAAGTCTTGCCATAGTCACTTATCAGCCTGTGGCAAATGGAGTCTTCACCAGAGAGAAGATGGAAGACTGAAAGTTTAAATAAATAAATAAATAAATACAATTAAAAAGGGGGCTACATAAAAATGCCCTGCCTGTGAAGGGACTGGCCAGGTTACCTTCCCCACACACCCCCTTCTGTAGAAAAGAAAGTCTGAATTCTTTCATTTTTGTTTCTTAATTTAGCAAGGCTATATATATATGTGTGTGTGTGTATATGTACATATATATATATATACATATATATATATATATTTAAAAGTTACCAACACGCTCCAAGCACATGTACACTGATAAATCATTAGCTCCAAGAGAACCACATGTTTGCTGGGGCATTTCCAGGTGGATTCATAGCTCTGTCAGAAATCACTTTGTACTCCCGTCATATACATGGACTAAATATTACTCTCCACAGCAACTTCGTGAGGTGAATACTGAGCACAGGAGAAACCATGTGAACAGATGAAACAAGGATGCTGGAGAGAGGAAGTCTGTGATGTACTAGTAGGTCTTGTGTATTTTTCTGGCTTTCTATCTGCTGCTTGTAGCCATTTACATAGCTTTTAGCTTCTCTAATGTTTCAACAGCAATTAAGGTACAGTAGTAGCCTTAAGTTGAACAACAAGATACTCTTTGTTAAAATATTTATTTGTACTTGATAGGGCGTAAAAATTGAGAGGGAAGTTGCTTCACAGGCGGTAAAGCAGGTTTGCAGGTGTCTGTCTTTCTCTCCCTCTCTGTCTTCCCCTCCTCTTTCCACTTCTCACTGTCCTGTCCAGCAATGACATCAATGGCAGTGATAATGATGACTGCAACAAGGATAAAACAAGCAGGGCTACAAAAGGGAAAAAATGGACTCCAGGAGCAGTGGATTTGTGGTGCAGGTACCTAGCCCCAGCAATAACTCTGGAGGCAAAAAAAAAGGGGGGGGGAGGGGTGACTTTTCTCTCTGCCCTTGCTGTCTCTTGTCTGCCACCTCTCCCTTGTTGGGGAGCGGGACTTATGTTTTCATTTCCGGCTTCTGTCATCTGGGTGGCTACATTACTAAGTCCCACATGGCTGTCCAGTGTCCTGTCCTCTGAGGCTTGATACAGATCAGATAGAAGTTGCTGTTACTTTTTCAGGAAACAATAGCAATGGCGGCAGCCGGTTTGCACTGTCACTATTAGAGGACACATACAAACCCCACCACTTTCATTCAATTCCTTATTCATCTGTAGGAATATCCTTTTGCATCTATGGTATGCTCTGTTCAAGAAGTGTCACAGCTAACAGGAAGGAGGCCCTTGTCATCAAGAAAACAACTAGTTACAAAACAGTGTGAGACATATCATGAGGGGGAGGGGACATTGGTCGGGGTGATGGAGCTGGCCAGGCCAAAAGGGGCTGAGGACAGTTTCTGTTACGCAGAGTCTTTATTTAGGCCAAGCAGTTTGGAGTTCAGTCTGACTGCAGACACCAAGGCTTTCTAGCAGGTTTTTAAGCAACAAGGATCACCAGAACTCTTCAAACACAGCTTCAGTTTTCAGTGCATCATGAAGTGCTTATGATTTGCACTCTCAGAATTAAGATCAAATGTATGCTGTTTTAAGCTAATCAACGTTTCTATTTCCTAGTGTTTTTTATTTATTTATTTATTTATTTATTGTCTTCACCTATGTTTCAAAGGTCCTTTTAAAGATGGGATTGTTCATTTAAGAAAAGCTTTATTTTGGGGTGGGAGAGAGAGAGACAGTGCAAGAGAGACAGGACTAGAGGACCATTGCATCATACATGGTACTAGGGATATAAACAGGGCCTTATGCATATGCAATATGCAGTATGCATTCTACTACTCAACCATTTCTTTGCCCACTGGATTCTACATTTTGGAGACTATTACTATACTCCGTGACTTTAAAGAACCTAGTTGTTAACTTTCACAGGTTTTCTTTTTTTTTTTTTAAAGATTGGGTTTTTTTTTTTTTTGATATTTTATTTATTTATTTACTCCCTTTTGTTGCCCTTGTTTTCTTATTGTTGTTGCAGTTATTGATGTCAGTGTTGTTGGATAAAACAGAGAGAGATGGAGAGAGGAGGGGAAGACAGAGAGGGGGAGAGAAAATAGACACCTGCAGACCTGCTTTACCATTTGTGAAGCGACTCCCCTGCAGGTGGGGAGCCGGGAGCTCGAACCGGGATCCTTACCACTGGTCCTTGCACTTGGCGCCACATGCACTTAACCCACTGTGCTACTGCCCGACTGCCCTTTCAGGGGTTTTCTAGGTAACAAAGTAATATTGATATTACTAGCAACTATTTTTCAATGACATATTATAAGTGGGGAAGGAAACCACAGGACTACCAAAAATTATAATTTTTATAAACTGTGTGCCACTCTTGTCTTTTATTATTACTATTATTGATTTAATAATGATCGACAAGACCATAACATAAGAGGGGTACAATTCCAAACAATTCCCACCACCAGAGTTCTGTATCCCATCCCCTCCCCTGATAGCTTTTCTATTTTTTACCCCTCTGGGAGCATGGACCCAGAATCATTATGGGGTGCAGAAGGTGGAAGGTCTGGCTTCTGTAATTGTTTCTCCACTGGACCTGGGTGTTGGCAGGTCAATTGATACTCCCAGCCTGTTTCTATCTCCCTAGTGGGGCAGGGCTCTGCAGAGGTGGTGGGGTTCCAGGACACACTGGTGAGATCGTCTGCCCAGGGAAGTCAGGTTGGCATCATAGTAGCATCTGCAACTTGGTGGCTAAAAAGCATTAAGATATAAAGCAGAACAACTCGTTTAATAATCAGGAATCTAATGGTAAGACTATAGCAGGTGAGATTTGGGGTCTCTGTTTTGGAAAATGCTAGTAGATCTATTTTAGGTATGTTCCAAGGGACCCATGACTTTACTAATTTTTGCCTGAGCCTGGCAGCTATCATGCATGTGGGTTAAAGTTATTGTCTGGGGAGATGGTGTCAGAATTGGAAATAGTACTAGAAAGCTGTATCAAAAAAGCTGTATTTTTTTTTCTTGCCTCTAGTGTTAATCACTGGAGCTCGGTGTCTACTCTACAAATCCACTGCTCCTGGTGGCCATCTTTTTTCCATTGCTGTTGTTACTGCTGCTGTTGTTGGATAGGACAGAAAGAAATTGAGAGGGTTGGGGAAGACAGAGACGGGGAGAGAAAAACAGACACCTGCAGACCTGCTTCACTGCCTGTGAAGCGACTCCCCTGCCAGTGGGGAGCCGGGGCCTGGAACCAGGATCCTTATGCTGGTCTGTGAGCTTTGCGCCACGTGCGCTTAACCCTCTGCGCCACTGCCGGACTCCCTCCACCCCATTTTAAGTTCCATTTCATATACTCCCTTTAAAGTGCCAGAACTTGTCATAAGCATATTGAGAAGTGACCCTCTTGCAGGTGGGGAAGCCTGGACTGGAACCAGGATCCTTTCTAGGGTCCTTGCACTTTTTTTTTTCCTGCAGGGTTATCGCTGGGGATCGGTGCCTGCATTATGAATCCACTGCTCCTGGAGGCTATTTGTCCCATTTTGTTGCCCTTGTTGTGGTTGTTTAAGCTGTTGTTGTTGTTGGATAGGACAGAGAGAAATCGAGAGAAGATGGGAAGATAGAGAGGAAGAGACACCTGCAGACCTGCTTCACCGCTTGTGAAGCGACCTCACTACAGGTGGGGAGCCTGGCCTCGAACCAGAATCCTTAAGCCAGTCCTTGCACTTTGCACCATGTGCTCTTAACCCACTGCGCTACCACCCAGCCCCCTCCTTTCACTTTGTGTTATGTGCGCTTAACCCACTGTGCTACTGCCTGGCCACCATTTCCTTTTTTTTTTTTTTTTTTAAAGCTGCTCTTCTCCAGGTGTCCAGAGTCAATAACAGCTAGAAAAGAAGACAAACGAAGATAAGCTCGTCACTTTTCTGAGAATGGACTACTTGAGAACTAAGGAAAAATCAGCTTTCTCTAGCAGAACAGGGATTGAAGTCGCTGTGGTTGCCGACAGTCTGATGAGTAAACTACAGAACACATTTATTTCATAGGGAAGGACTGATAGATAGATATGCTTGCTAGTTCTGTTGTACTAGGCTACAACATATGTGTGTGTATATGTCATATATGTCATATATGTCACAGGAAGACTTCCATCAATAACATTATCAAGTATAGTTAAGAGGCCTGGGCTTGTGGTTTGAATTTTTATCTTTCCCGATTCCTCTTGAGAAATTTAGTAGACATGGAACAGTCAGTGAGGAAAGGATGGAGGAATGAATCCTTTGGCAGTGTGCTGTAGCGTATTGCTCAGTATTTCTCTAAATGTAAACCTTTCCCCCCACCTTTTTTTTTTAGGGGCCAGGCTGTGGCGCACCTGGTTAGCTCACACATGACAGTGCGCAAGGACCCGGGTTCAAGCTCCTGGTCCCCACCTGTAGGGGGAAAGGTTCACAAGTGGTGAAGCAGGGCTGCAGGTGTCTCTCTGACTCTCTCCCTCTCTGTCTCCCCCCCCTTCAATTTCTCTCTGTCTCTACTCAATAGTAAATAAAGAAAAATATTTTTTTTCTTTTTTTTTTTAAGAAAAATATTTTTTAAAAAATAAAAAGAAACCTCTTTTCTTCCAGCTAAGAAACATCAATTCCCATTTGTGTTTGCAAGATGTGAACTTAAAAAAAAAAAGAAGAAGAAAAAAGAAAAGAAACCAACAACAACAAAAAAAAAATCAAGCAAAACCACACAGATATAATTAACCCAGAGGTGTAATGTCTTATAACAGCAGCATAGCCAAACCCTGTGAAAATCTAAACTAAGAGGAGTCTCATGTAAGACTCTCCCAAATATTATCTTGTCCAGACTTTCTCCAAGAAGGCCTGCCTGGGCTGTATTCTTAACACTTAGCACCTGAGGAAGAGCCTTTGCTATAATTTACTTCCATCATTGACTTTGCCCACTTGGCCCGCTTGTACCAACCCTGTCCTCTGTGTGGGGAGAAGCAATCCACAAGGTTGGGAAGGGCCCTAGACGTGTTTATGTGACTTCTCTCAGAAGGCCAGGTTTTGTGCAGGGACCGTTGAGATCTGGACATTGCACCATGCACGGTATGGATCAAGTGTGCAGAAGGACCATTCTGGGTCAGATTGTATTTTTTGATTAACCCAGTCAGTCTGAACCCAACCACCCCTTCCCCTGACACCGTTTTTCTCAGACAAATTGGAGAAACAGTCTGAAAAGCCCAGGTGCATTTGTTTTGTATTTAGTCAAAGAGAATTCCTAATTTGGTGGCGCAGTGAGTTAAGTGCACATAGTATGATGCTCAGGGACCCTGCAGGGGGGTCACTCTATAAGCCGTAAAGCATGCCTGCAGGTATCTTTCTGCCTCTCTCCCTCTTTTCCTCCCTGTCCCCTCTCAGTTTTTTCTTTGTCCTACCCAATAAAAAAAATGAAAAAAAATTGCCACCAGGAGCAGTGGATTCATGACCACCCTGGGGTCAGGTGGTGGCACACCTGGTTGAGCGCTCACAATCACGTTCAAGAGAACCCAGGTTCAAGACTCCGGCCCCCACCTGCAAGGGGAAAGCTTCACAAGTGGTGAAGCAGGTCTGTAAGTGTCCTTCTTTTTTTTTTTTTAATTTTTTTCCCTTTTGTTGCCCTTGTTGTCTTTTTATTGTTGTAGTTTTTATTGTTGTTGTTATTGATGTCATCATTGTTAGATAGGACAGAGAGAAATGGAGAGAGGAGGGGAAGACAAAGAGGGGGAGAGAAAGACAGACACCTGCAGACCTGCTTCACCGCTTGTGAAGCGACTCCCCTGCAGGTGGTGAGCCGGGGGCTCGAACTGGGATCTTTACGCCGGACCTTGTGCTTTGCACCACGCGTGCTTAACATGCTGCGCTACCACCCGACTCCCGTAAGTGTCCTTCTATCTCCTCCTCCCCTCTCAATTTCTCCCTGTCTCTTTCTAGTAATAAATAAATAAAAATATTAAAAAAAAATATTTCTAATTTTGTAGCAAAGAAAGTCTCAACAATCTCCTCCTCTTCTCCCTCCCTCTGCCCCCTTCTCTTCCCCTTCCTTTTGCCTTCACCCCTTCATTCACACCTTGCCCTCACCTGTTTTCCCTCAAAAGTTACTGCTGGAGAGTAAGTGCTAGTGCCTGCAGGACCCCACCATTCCTAGTGGCTTATTTTTGGTTAGAGGATGAGAAACAGGGAAAGAGGGAGAGACACTTGGAGCAGTGTCCCACCACTCATTAACCCCTGCAGGATCACCTCGGGTGTGTTCTCGGACGCGTACCACCTGCTCCTGAATATGTACGGACTTCTAGCCCCTGGAATCTCTCCTTAAGTCCCTCTGCCCGTGAGCCACACGTGTTTACGCTCATCTGTGGGTTGTTTCACAAGCGGTGAAGCTGGTCCGCAAGTGCCTATCTTTCCCTCCTCCTCTTTGCCTTCCCCATTTCTCTGGGTTGCCTTCTGTCCTGTCCAGCAACAATACCAACAAGGGCAACAAAATGGAAAAAAATGGCCTCCAGGAGCAGTGGGTTTGTAGTGCAGGCAACAAGCCCCAGCGATAATCTTGGAGCCAAAATAAAAATAAATAAAATAAAATAAAAAGAAGTTCATTTCTCTAGACTGGTTTCCTTTATGTGTAAAGTGGAAAGTGGGGAGATATTAGTGCCCACCTCATAAGTTATCTTACAGTTTGGAGTCATCAATACTAATTGCTTTGAATTTAGGATTCTCATACTTTTTTTTTCCCCTCCAGGGTTATTGCTGGGGCTCAGTGCCTGCACCATGAATCCACTGCTCCTGGAGGCCATTTTTCCACCTTTTGTTGCCCTTGTTGTGGTTATTATTGTTATTGTTGATGTCCTTCGTTGTCGGATAGGACAGAGAGAAATGGAGAGAGGAGAGGAAGACAGAGAGGGGGAGAGAAAGACAGACACCTGCAGACCTGCTTCACCGCCTGTGAAGCGACTCCCCTGCAGGTGGGGAGCTGGGAGCTCAAACCGGGATCCTTACGCCGGTCCTTGCGCTTTGAGCCACGTGCGCTTAACCTGCCGTGCTACTGCCTGACCCCAAGATTTTCATACTTTTTATATGTTTCTTAGGCATCTGTTATTATGCCCTTGGGGGATGTTCTTAGCTTATCTCAGGATAGTTTCAGTTAGACACTCTTTCTGTCAATCACCGAGTAGTAGTATTTTAGGATTTTCGCAGAACGTTAGGTCTATATCATTATTTGCCTCTGTTCTTTTAGTGTAAAAGGAATGACAGAGATGGGTAGGGGTAGATAGCATAATAGTTATGCAAAGAGACTCTCATGTCTGAGGCTCTACAGTCCCAGGTTCAATCCCCCATACCACCAGAGCTGCTCTGGTTAAAAAAAAAACTACCAAAAAAAAAAAAATATATATATATATATCTCAAATAGGAAGTAATGACTGGGGCCAAGTGATAGCACACCTGGTTGAGTGCACATGTTGCAATGCTCAAGGACCCAGGTTAGAGCCCCCGGTCCCCACCTGCAAGGGGAAAGCTTTGTGAGTGGTGAAGCAGGTCTGCAGGTGTCTCTCTGTCTCTCTCCCTCTCTGTCTCCCCCTTCCTCTCAATTTCTGACTGTCTCTATCCTATAAAGAAATAAAGATAATAAAAATATTTATAAAAAAGTAATGACTGAGAACACAAAAAGCTAATACAGGAAACTAATATTTACGGATACTGAAATTTCAATTTCACATACTTGTTTACCATGAAGTATTTCTCTCTCTCTAACTATTTAAAATGTGAACTTTATCCTTAACTTACAGATTGTATGGAAACAGGCCGTGCATTTAACTTGCCAACTGTCGGCCTAAGAGAATTTGCTTTGATTTTTCATTTTTTTCATTTTTAATAAATACTGTTTCTGGAGAAATGAACTGAATTTCTTGGGAGCATTTAAGTGTCTCAAATTATTATAAAAAAGGAAGACTAGAAGAGATTGACAGAAATTTCAAGTTGCCTCACTTGTATTGTAAATGCTTATGAGTCTGAACCAAGTTCATTTTAAAAAGTGGGTGGAGCAGGTAACCAGCTGTAATTACAGGTCATGTACTTGCATCCTTTTTTTTTTTTCTGTTTGTAGAATCGCATCTTCTCATCCGTTGGGAATTAGTGGATTAGACTGGATCCTTTTTGTATAACGGCATGAACAAGTCCAGCGAAATTTTATGACTTCCTTAGGATTCAGCCAGGTTAACATTAGAAAACTCACATTCCCACTTCTTGGTTGACGATACATAAATATATCCCACCACGCTCCTCTCTGGCATTCTTATCAAACAGACAAGGAGACTAGTGGTTCTACCTGGCATTCAGAAATGCCAGCTTCTAAAGAGTCTTACTCTCTTTTACTTAAGCTTTGGAAAACTGTCAAGTAACAGGGGCAAGTATTATTTTCTACCCTTTATATGAAGCAACTGACAACCTGATTTATATGCACTTAGCCTGGGTCACATACTAGTAAAGTGCTAGGAGCCAGTGCTGGACCTAGGTTTTCAAGCCCCCCCCCCCCTTTTATACCATGCTGCCTTATTATAGGACGTAACAGTTGGTATCATTAATACCCAAGCATTAAAAAAATAAATTGAAAAAGAAATAATATCCTGCCCTGGTTTCAGCCCCTGGCAATGATTTTTAAGTGGAGGTTTGTGTTATGAGATTTTTTTTTTTTTTTTACTTTCAAAATGCTCCATGCACCTCCTATAAAAGGTTGAATTAGATGATTTTATTTTTGGTAAGTGGCCCATGTAAGTTTATTATTTATTTATTTTGGTACTTTCTTTGCTTTAGGTCCTTTGACTAAATGAAGTACTGCTGTAGTTTTATTGCAGACCCCAGCATTAAAAGAAATTGAAAAGACGCTTGTTAGTTTTAATATTGCATGCATGAAAATATATCTGGCATTTGTAGGAGCAGTTACAATTCCTCATAGTGCATTTTAAGAAGTAGTCTGGTTTTGTTCCTGATTTAAAAAAAAGAGAGAGAGAGAGAGAAGGGAGAGAGAGAGAGGGAGAGAGAGAAAAGACTTTCTTAAATTTGCTATAATTCGATAATCATCTTTTGCTGAGGAGAAGGCCTCTACTTACTGGACCCTGGTTTATTGACTTATTCAGCATTCCTTTCCAGCCTGTGCGGGGAGAAGGACATACTCTTAAGCAGCATGGAGAAGCTTTCATTTGTTGGCAAATAATCCAAGAAAATCTGCTTCCAAGCTTCCACACTTGAAGTTTTGCCTCTTTCTCTAGAAGCCAGATGCTTTTTTAACTCTTGGACATATGCCCCCTTTCAATAAACTATGTATGGCTTTCACTGTTGAAGCTATTGTTAAATTGAGCGCAAACTGGGGACTCAGCACAATCCCCTAGAAGACAGAGTGAACTATTCCTCTGCAAAATAGATATTCAGAATCGAAAATAAAAAACTTAAAGAAGAAGAAAAGAAAAGATAACAGGTCAGGAAAAGAGGAAGGGGCAGGACAATGAGTAGAAATTCAACGATTAAAAAAAAAAATTCTGCCTAAGGAATCAAACACACTTATCCAAAAGATATGTGTTTACCTGTGTTCATAGCTGCACAATTTGCAATAGCCAAAACCTGGAAGCCACCCAGATGTTCCAACAGCAGATGAGTGGCTGAGCAAGTTGTGGTCTGTATACACAATGGAATACTACTCAGCTATTAAGAATGAGAAATTCACCTTCTTCACTCCATCTTGGATGGAGCTTGTAAGGAGTCTTGTGAAGTGAGAACAGCCAGAAAGAGAAGGATGAATATGGGATGATCTCACTCATGATCTCAGAAGTTGAGAAATAAAAACTTAAAGGGGAAACACAGAATAGAACTTGGACTGGGTTTGGAGTGGTATTGCGCCAAAGTAAATGACCGGGGTAGGGGTGTGTATGTGGGTTGGGGGAGTTGGAGGCCGGTGGGAAGCTTTCAAGGTATATGATGGTGGATGACCCAGGCAGGGGGTGAAAGTTGAGAAATTTTACACATGTATCAACAACTGTATTTGCTGTAAACCATCAATCCTGGCCTCCCTCAATAAAAAAAGGAAACATCTTGAGGGCTGAGTGGTTGTGCCGCTGGGTCAGCACACAGGTTACCAAGCACAAGAACACAAGCTTAAGGATCTGCTCCCCACCCTCAGGTGGGAAGCTTCGTGAGTTGTGAAGCAAGTACTGCAGGTGTTTCTGGGTCTTTCTCCCTCTCAATCCCCTCCTCCTTTTTCAGTCTTGCTCCTTGTCAAATAAAGAGAAAGGGGAAAAAAATGGCCACCATGAGCAGTGGATTTGTGGTGTAGGCTCCAAGCCCCAGTGATAACCCTGGTGACCATAAAATAAATAAAAAATAAATAAATATGTAAATACTCAATCCTTTTGTTCCATATTACCAGAGGGATGAAGAATAGGGAAGTTTCCAGTGGAGAGAATAGGACATGGAACTCTGGTGGTAAGAACTGTGTGGAATTGTTATTAATCATTATTAAACCACTACTACATAATAATGAAAATAATAATAATTCTGCTTGAGAATGAAAAGTGTTCAAGACTCAAACATGTATTAACAAGTGAAGCGGAATAAGAAATCTCGATAGACTTTTTAAAAAATTTTTTAAATCTTTTTTTAATATTTACTTATTTATTCCCTTTTGTTGCCCTTGTTTTATTGTTGTAGTTATTATTGTTGTTGTCGTTGTTGGATAGGACAGAGAGAAATGGAGAGAGGAGGGGAAGACAGAGAGGGGGAGAGAAAGATAGACACCTGCAGACCTGCTTCACCACTTGTGAAGCGACTCCCCTGCTGGTGGGGAACCGGGATCCTTACGCAGGTCCTTGCACTCTGTGCCACCTACAATTAACCCACTGCGCTACCACATTTTTTCCCACCTCTGGCTGGATTTTACAGTTTGACATATCCTTCTCTGAAAATCTTTATAGGAACAGATAGAATCATTTTTTTTACCAAGGAAGATAATCTACTTGGAATACCTGTAGAAAAATAACATGCAAATCAGTGTTTTCTGAGATTGCAGGGATTACTTTGCAGGAGCTACTGGTTAGTCATAATAGATGTCAAAGTCCTGTATATCTGGTTATATGACTTGGATTATAACTGGAAGCAGGTTCCTTAAAGGTGTTAGATTTCTATTTGAGTGACTGGTGTGCTGATATTTTGTATCTGACAGACCTGTGAACACTAAGCACTGTCTGATACCTGTTGAGGCATATGAAAGATTTAGCACAGGACCTGACATTTAATAAATAAATACTCAGTAGGGAGTCAGGTGGTAGCGCAGCGGGTTAAGAGCCTGTGGCGCGAAGCACAAGGACTGGCACAAGGATCCTGGTTCGAACCCCGGCTCCCCACCTGCAGGGGGAGTCGCTTCACAGGCGGTGAAGCAGGTCTGCAGGTGTCTATCTTTCTCTCCCTCTCTGTCTTCCCCTCCTCTCTCCATTTCTCTCTGTCCTATCCAACAACAATGACATCAATAACAGCAACAATAACAACTACAACAACAATAAAAAACAACAAGGGCAACAAAAGGGAAAATAAATAAATATGAAAAATTAAAAATAAAATAAATACTCAGTAAAGGTGAGAAATGGTCATTGTCACGAATGATCATTGGGGTACCCCTGTTAAATCTTTCATGAGGTGATCTGATAAAAGCTGAATTACCAACAACTTCCATCAGTACTTGGCTGCCATTGGTCAAGGAATTTCCATTACTTGTTTGCAAGGTGCTTGTGTGCAGATATGAGATAATTAAAATAATCATGTGATTTGAAATAAGTGAATTTGTTGAGATCTCCATAAAGTCTTGAATCAGTGTTACATGTTATTGATTCTTATATAGTTTACTAGACACAGTTTTTAAGGTGAAATAGTTTAAATTTTTTAATTTTATTTATTATTGGATAGAGACAGAGTAAAACTGAGAGGGGAAAGAGAAAAATAGCAGAGACAGAGAGAGCTGCCGCCCCGCTTTACCGCTTGTGAAGCTTTTCCCCTGCTGGTGGAGACCAGGGGATTTAACCCCCGTCCCTGTGCATTGTAATGTGTGCACTTAACCAGGTGCACCACCACTTGGCTTCTAAAGGTAAATAGTTTAAGTAAGACTTCAGGAGATACATTTGTGTGGAAAGTTTTCAATTTTATTTATTTGATTTAAAATTCTGTAGGCAGTAATTGTAGAAGTCATAGTTAGAACACAATAACAAACTTTCGATGAAATTTTTCTGTTACACTACACTAAGAAACATATAGAACAAAATCTATAGAATTATTTTCACAGTATTTTAGTGCATTTACTTAATCTTTTTTTATTTAGGAATTGGATAGAAATCATTATATATCTTGTTCCACTTTCTCTTCTTCCAAAATTTGGATCCTTAAAAAAATTGGATTGGTAGTGAGTAGACTCTAGTTTATAACTCACATTCTGTCACTTTCTAGCTGTGCTCTCATGGACAAGTATGCCTCAGTTTCTGTCTTTCTTTCTTATGATTTTTATTTATTTATTTGGTAGAGGCAACCAGAAATCGAAGAGGGAAGGGGGTGATATATGGGGAGAGAGACAGAGAGATACCTGCAACATTGCTTCACCACTTGCAGTGCTTTCCCCCTCTAGGTGGGGACTGGGACTTGAATTCAGATCTTTGCACATTATAACATGTGTGCTCAGCCAGCCCCTCTTCCTTTCTCTCTCTCTTTCCCTCCCTCCCTTCCTTCCTTCCTTCCTTCCTTCCTCCCTCCCTTCCTTCCTTCCTTCCTTCTTTTAAACTGGCTTCTTTCACTAGAGTGATCTGACTACTCCTGATCAAATATTTTCTTCAAATGGAGATTGGAGAGACACCACAGCACTGGTGCTTCTTCTGGTTCTGTCGCACTCCCATGTGGTGGAGGGATTCATGGCAAGGCAGGAGCCCTACCTGTTTAACTGTTTTCTATATACCTGACTGGACTGGCATGTAGGGCCTTAGAATGGTGCTTGGCATCAGTAGAGTTCATTCAAATTCTTGAGTGCAGTATAGATAATGCCATAAGATTTTTATAACCTCCTAAGATGTCTTTATTTTGCTGATTTTTCCCCCATATTAGAAATATCATTGTCCACAAAGTGCAAGGACCGGAGTAAGGATCCTGGTTCGAGCCCCCGGCTCTCCACCTGCAGAGGAGTCCCTTCACAGGCAGTGAAGCAGGTCTGCAGATGTCTTTCTCTCCCCCTCTCTGTCTTCCCCTCCTCTCTCCATTTCTCTCTGTCCTATCTAGCAACGACGACATCAATAACAACAACAATAATAACCACAACAACAATAAAGAGACAACAAGGACAACAAAAGGGAAAATAAATAAATAAATAAAATTTTAAAATATTAAAAAAACACATTTAAAAAATGTCATTGTGATGAATATATTTGAATTGTCAGTCATCTTTTTCTTTTTCTTTCCTAATTTATTTCTTTTTCTTTCTGTGTTGTATGCTTTACATTGGGTGCTAGTTCTCCCCCGCCAAGAGAATTAGATCAGGCCTGCTAATTTCACGGGCCCGCTTGGCCCCGCCCCAAGGAACCCCGCCAGAGTTTCAGAGTTCGAGAGTTGAAGAGTTGGAGAGTTCGAGAGAAAAGAGGGTTCCTGAGTTGGAGAGTTTCAGGGTTACAGAGTAAGAGAGAGTTCCACAGTGGAAGAGTTTCAGAGGGTTCCCCAGTACGGGAGTTCCAGAGTTCCAGAGTTGGAGAGTTCCTGAGTTCAAGAGTAAGAGAGAGTGTTTGTGCCACCGCAAAGAGACAGCAGAGTTCTGTTTGGTGATTAGTTTGTCTTAGTTTATGAATCGTTGTTCCTGAATAAAGAAACACAGCTTCCCTGCCCAGCCGTTGTCTCCGCATCTCTGTTACCCGCCGTGAAGCAAGCCAACCGGCCGGCAAGAGCCTCCAAATTTTAACAACATTTCTGTACGGACCAATCTAGAAGTGAATTCATTTCATAAACCTGGCTGCTTATATACCTTTTCTAATAGTGTGTGAAAAGAACTCTTCAGAGTCTTCCTAGTGTTCACAATTATTAACAGTACAATTTCCCTGTAATGCTCCTAATTATTTTCTGGGTAGAGACTTTATATAGTAAATAAGTTTGCTTCTATCTGGCGGTAGTAAGATTCCAGTGTAGCCTGTCTGCTACCTGGCCTTGTACAGACCACAAGCCTAAAATATGCTTCTTTGTGTTTCTGAGTTTGACATGTGGAAAGTATATGCAATTCAGGTTTCTGGGTTCATAAAAAGCATTTTACTAGAACCAAGCAGTGCACAATGGTTTTGTCCATGACTTGCTTCCACTCTGTGGTAGCAGAGTTGAATAGCTGTACACTTTACAGACATATGCATTAAGGCGCAGACTAAAATTCAAACTCACATTTATTTTGCCTTCCTTGTCATGGAGCAGGAAGTTCTGATAACTAAGTACATAAGTATGAGCTTTCGCGTCTGGTGTCTGACTTGCCTGGGCTCTAGGCTCTGCCTGCCAACCAGCTGTGTGACCTGAGTGAGTAAACCTAACATCCTTCTGCCATGAGTTTTCTCAACTGGCAGATGAAAATAAACTTTCTGATAAAAGTCACTATAAAGAGTAAACAAAACCTCATAGTAAGTAAATCTTAGCTGTCATTTGTTGGTGCATGCTTACTAGATTTGAATTGGCAGGCTTTTGAAGAAAAAAAAAAAGAATGGCAGGAAGAATGAGAGAGAGACTAAACTTACTTATATTTAAAGTAATAGATTCATCCAGAGACTCTTTTTCTTTTTTCCTTTTTTGCCTCCAGGGTTATCTCTGGGGCTTAGTGCCAGCACTAGGAATCCACTGCTCCAGGTGGCCATTTTTTCCCCACTGTATTAGATAGGACAGAAAGAAATTGAGAGGGGAGGGGAAGAGAGAGATAGACAGCTACAGACCCGCTTCACCACTTGTGAGGCACCCCCCCTGGTGCTGGGGAGCCAGGGGAGGGGGCTCCAACTAGGATCCTTGCACTGGTTTGTATATTTCATGCTGTGTGCACTTAACCCACCAAAAGACTCTTTAGATTTCTTCAGTAGTTCGTTTCATTATTATTAATTGGATAGAGACAGAGAGAACTTGAGAAGGGGAGATAGAGAGGGAGAGAGACAGAGACACCTGCAGCCCTGCTTCACCATCTGTGAAGTTTTCCCTCTGCAGGTGGGGACTAGGGACTCAAACTTGGGTCCTGTGTCCTGTTATGTGTGTGCTCAACCATATGCACTACCACCCAGCCTCTCTCTCTCTTTTTTTTATTATATTTATTTATTTATTTATTTACTTATTTATTGGATAGAGACAGCCAGAAATTGAGAGGGAAGGGGAGGATAGAGAGGGAGAGACAAAAAGAGTCACCTGCAGCCTTGTTTCACTGCTTGTGAAGTTTTCCTCCAGCAGATGGGGACCAGTGGCTTGAACCCAGGTCCTTGAGCACTGTAATATGTGCACTTAACCAGGTGTGCCACCACCTGCCATCTTTTTCATTACGTTTAACTGGGACCTCTGGAAAATAAAAAATAAAAAATAATTCTCTTGGTTTGAGGACATTAGATGGTCCTGAATTTGCCTGGAGAGCTAGACCAAGGTCAAAGAAAAAGTCAGTGTCCAGACTCCCAATCTCAGGAGAGAGGAGTGTGGTGGCTGGTATGTGGCTGGTCTAGTGGACTGGAGGAAAGGAGAAGAGAGGAGAGGAGAGCAGCTGAGGAACAGAAGCATTCTTAGTTAGCTGTGACCATAGAGATTTGCTCTGTAGGAAGCTGGATCTTGTGGCTCTTACTGTTTTCATTCATAGCTGGCCCCTAAGCCATTACCTGAAAAGTGTGCTGCCAAGTTGCAGATTTTGATAGTTTAGTCACTCTGTTAGGAGGCCTGCCTAGATGAACTCAGGCTTTATCTACAGTAAAATTGTCAAGGACAAAAACTGTGATGTTTTTAATTGTTTTTCAAATGTACATTTTATGGCTGAGGTCAAAGTGGGTGATGATTAGTGGTGAAGGTTCCATAGTAGAAATCTGATCTGGGCAGGCCTGGTCTTTGCCCAGAGGCTAATTCCTCAGGAGTGGGCTCCGTCCACCATCCCTAATCCTAGCATGGTAGGGGTGGAAGGGGTGGAACCTTCAGCTCATTTTTAAAAAATATATTTATTTATTTATTCTCCCTTTTGTTGCCTTTGCTGTTTTTATTGCTGTAGTTATTATTGTTGTTATTGATGTCATAGTTGGATAGGACAGAGAGAAATGGAGAGAGGAGGGGAAGACAGAGAGGGGGAAATAAAGAGAGACACCTGCAGACCTGCTTCACCACCTGTGAAGAGACTTCCCTGCAGGTGGGGAGCTGGGGGCTGGAACAGGGATCCTTACGCTGGTCCTTTTCGCTTTGCACCAGGTGCATTTAACCTGCTGGGCTACCGCCCGACTCCCCTTCAGCTCATTCCTTACAGTAATAGTAGATTCTCTTGGTATTTAAATGTACTCTTCAGGAGGGGGCTGATTACTTTTTTTTTTTTACTTTTTGTACTTTTTATTGTATTTTATTATTGGATAGAAACAGAGAGAAATTGAGAGAGGAAGGGGGAGTTACAGAGAGAGACACCTGCAGCCCTGCTTCACCACTTGTGAAGCTTTCCCTTTGCAGGTGGGGACCAGGGGCTTGAACCCAGGTCCTTGTGCCCTGTAATGTGTGCGCTTAACCAGGTGTGCCACCTCCCAGCCCTGAGGGGACTGATTTCCTCAATGAAAAAAGCCTGGTCTGCAAAATGTTATTAAAATGCCATGGCACCATATGCTCAGGCTTTCTCATTACACAGTCTTCTCAAAAGAAAAAAAAAACATGCAACATGAACAGACCAGATGAAGTCAGTTAAGCTTGTGCTTATTCTTGCAAAGTAAAAAAAAAAATGGTAGAAAGGTTAGGACATAGGACTTAGATGTTGGGAGGAAGGGTGTGAACCTGAGAACCACCATTGCAGAAGTGATGCCAGAAGAAGCAGTGTTGCACACTGAGCAAACCTCTGCATGTCTGCATGTCTTTACTGTCTTTACAGCTGTCCTCCTGCCAAGTGGGCTGGGGTAGATCCCTGATAAGGTAGGATGGGTCTCACTGAAGATCAGAGCAGGTGACAGCAGCCTGCGCTCTCCAGCCTCATGAGCAAGTATTTTATTCAGGCTGTGGGTATGGATCGACCTGTCAGCGCCCATGTTCAGTGAAGAGGCAAATTAAAGAAGCTAGAACTCCTACCTTCTGTACCCCAAAGACAATTTTGATCCATACTACCAGTGGGGGAGAAGTGATAGGAGGAAGAGGATAAGAAGGTTCTGAACTCCAGCTCCAGCAGGACCCTCAGAGAGAGGAGGGAAAAGGAAGGGACATTCAGATGTAGTAATGTGGTTATGTGTGGCTTGGAGGGGAAGAGAAAGGGTGCGTTTATGTACAAATCTGGACAGATAGTTGTAGAGAGGATAGTTAACCCATGTCTGCAACCTTAGGGGAACTGCTGTGGCTTGCAGTGAAGGGATTGGGTGGTGGGAACGGTGTGGAATTACACTCCTTTTTGACATGTGGTTTTGTAAGTCAATATTAGATTACTAATAAAGAAAAGTAGTTTATCTTTTCAATGGGTTGAGCGGTCTCCTTCTAGAATCCTGACTCCTCAGGTCTATAGGGCATTAAGCCGCCTCCCCCATTGCTGATAGTATGGCCTATTTACATAATCATTGTTTTGCCTGAAAGATCCCCACCCATTGATCTGTCTTCTTTCTACCTCGAGACCTGCCCTGCCTGCAGGGTAACATTAATCCCACCAGTTAAAACCATCGCAACAGTTGCTAAGGAAGCTTTCACCTTCCCAACACGCCTTTTTCCTTTCTCCACTCCTTTTTCCTAGCCATCTCTGTTTCCGACTTGCCCCTTCTGGTTTTATCCTATAAAAAACCACTTCTGTTTCTGGTTTCTCTCTCTTCTGTCTTCAGCATCCCAACCCAGAGGAGGGCAGGCGTGCAGGGGGAGGTGGATGCCGGCCATTGGGGTTTTTGGCTCCACGTGGCTTATTGGCTCCACGTGGCTTAACCTGCTGCACTCACGCCCGACTCTGCGGCTCCCACATAAATAAAGATTTGTATTGCTATCCCCACGAACTTGGTTCCTGGATCATCTGTCTCCCGCCCGCCCCTGCGACACTAGCCCAGCATAGGTCTGCTTGTGCAATATGAGAAAGACCTATCATTCTCTGCTTATAGATCTGAGTCCTCAGTGAAAACTCTAATGTTTAAGTGTCCATGAACCCATTACTCACAGATAGGCATAAATGCACTATTAAGCAAAAGGAAAAAAAAATTGTCCCTCCTAAGAATTTGTTGTACTGCCTTTGATGTCACTAATTAACTCACTCTGTGTAAGCAGGAACTAATAGAAGTTTTCATGATACTTTAGAATTCTTAATTCAAGGCAAGTTCTGTGCAAGTCATGGACTATCAGGATGGTAACCTCCTTTCTTTTGAAAGTGTTCTTGCAAAGACCCTCAAATATCCTATTTCTACTTGTTTTTATTTCTCCCAGGTACAGAGATGTAGGTAATTCTTCTATTTGGAACTTTGAAAGCTGTAGTATTTTGTTGGATTTGTGCTTGGGCTTATATGCCCTAGCATGCTGGGTAATTAGTGTTGGGCCAAATTATAGGCACCCATTGCTGTCCATGTCATGGATGCCAGAAACATCCTTCTACGGGTGGACAAGATCATGGATCTTAACTCTGATTTGTGAGGCCTCATAGGCCCAAGGAAAGTGAATGGAAAACCATAGGCCACAAAGCAGACTTGATTTGGCCTCAAACAAGATGGTAATATTATCAGCTAGATTCCCTAGTGAACGAGTCCTTATTTATTTATTTATTTATTTAAGGTACAAAGTTACTAGAGATGCCTAACTGCAGAGCTCTGTGTGATGCCTTGAGGAATAACTTTAGGTTTTTCAAAGTAATTTATCCAAATCCTGATCTTGCATGCTTTGTTATCTCTCTTCTATCCCAGGAATCCCTTTTGAAGTTGAATAGAACTCTCTGTCAACTGAGTGGTAGGAAGTGAAGTGAGAAACTACTTTTATGATGAGCAGAAAGTAAGCTGTACTTTAGGATATTTTCTGGGCCTGTGAGCCCAATCTAGGTATTTTGTTCCTTTACAAAAAGAACCCCAAATATATATTTTTCTGGGCCTGTGAGCTCAATCTAGGTATTTTGTTCCTTTACAAAAAGAACCCCAAATATATATTTATCCATATAACTCTGATGAAGTCTATTGTCTGCTTTCTCTGTTTTTGCTGTGAGGCATCATAGTGTATGAAAATGGAAATGAGTGCTGTCCTGTAATCTTTGAAGGAGGGTTGCTGCTTGAATTGCTCCAAAGCTTCAAATCCTGCTGCAGCCTTCTTGTTCTGCAGGCCTGGCAGTGTGGCTTACAGGTTGCAAACAATGCTGAGTGCTCTCTCTTGATCCATCTGGGCCACTCCCTCTGTCATCAGTCATTGTCAATGGGAGATGTATGTGTAGCCACACAAGGGTGATGTCTGACCTCAAGGGCATTGGAAATGTTCTTAAGAGAAGGCATTGTTTGCTGTCTGCCTTTGGAAACCCAACTCTAGCTATTGTATGTGGAATAGCTCCTGGTCGGCAGAACTGCGGTCTTGGAAGGAAAGAAGCAACTTCTCTGCTTCTAATAACTGTAGGAACCATGGTCCTTGTTGCTAACATAATTCTACACTACTTTTTAATACACTTAGCCCCTTCCCTTTCTTTTTCTATCTCTCTTTGGTCAAAGCTGTGAGGAGAATTCTGAAACAGGAAGGGAAGAACTTGGGTTCCATTCTTTTTCTTTTTTTTTTTTTTCTTATTGAAAGAGTCTAAAAATTTAAATAATCACAAGAAATGAAAGTAGACAAGATACAGTAATTGCATAATAGGAAACGTGAAATGATGCTCCTTCCAGACATAACTAGACAATTCCGCAAACTGGGGTACCCCTTAAGTGTGGAAGTCCATTAAAAACGACAGTGACACAGAAGCCATCGACTGTGTCTCAGTGTGCTATGGTATGGGTTGTAATTACCCTGTACTGAGCATGTGTGTCCGTACATTCCTGTGCTCAAGGACCCAGGTTCAAGCCCTTAGTCCCCACCTGCAGAGGAGGAAGCTTCACAAGTGGTGAAGCAGGGCTGCAGGTGTCTCTCTGTCTTTCTCCCTCTCTACCTCCCCCTTCCTATCAATTTCTGGCTATCTCTATCCAATAAATAAAGATAATATAAAAATTATAGTGGTCCGAGTTCAGCGGGGAAGCAATTACAGAAGCCAGACCTTCCACCTTCTGTACCCTATAATGACCCTGGGCCCATACTCCCAGAGGGATAAAGACTAGGAAAGCTATCAGGGGAGAGGCTGGGATATGGAGTTCTGGTGGTGGGAATTGTACCCCTCTTATTCTATCGTCTTGTCAGTGTTTCCATTTTATAAATAACTAAATGAATGAATGAATGAATGAATGAATGAATGAATGAATGAATGAATGAATGAATAAATAAAATAGTGGTCCGGGAGATGGTGCAGTGGATAAAGCATTGGATTCTCGGGCATGAGGTTCTAAATTTGATCCCCGGCAGCACAAGTACCAGAGTGACGTCTGTTTCTCTTCTCCTATCTTTCTCACTAGTAAATAAATAAGTAAATAAAGTCTTTAAAAATAAAAATAAATAAGTAAAAATTATTTTTAAAAAAAAGGAATTGTGAAAATATCTGTGTTAAAATACAGCTATTTGGGGCCCAGGAGATAGCATAGTGTTTATGCCAAATCCAACTCCTTTTATCCCCTTTACTGACGATCTTCATAGGAGAGACTAGCAGTACATACACATGAGAGAGGTCATTATAAAAACCTGCACAGGGGAAGTTCTGGTCATGCTAACAGGTTCTTGTGGTTTCTGTAAAATTTGGTCAGGATTGCTGTTTCACCGACAAGAACATGGGTTCTGTTTCTGATCTGATCACTGGGCCTGACACCTTGACCTCCCTGTAATCTTGGGTTGGTGTGATGTAAAATGATAAAGCCATCATATGGTGTGGAAAGGATTATTCCTTTTCTTTTTTTTTTTAAATATTTATTTATTTATTTTATTCCCTTTCTGTTGCCCTTGTTGTTTTATTGTTGTAGTTGTTGTTGATGTCGTCGCTGGTGGATAGGACAGAGAGAAATGGAGAGAGGAGGGGAAGACAGAGGGGGAGAGAAAGATAGACACCTGCAGACCTGCTTCACCGCCTGTGAAGCAACTCCCTTGCAGGTGGGGAGCCGGGGGCTCGAACCAGGATCCTTATGCCAGTCCTTGCGCTTTGTGCCACGTGCGCTTAACCAGCTGTGCTACCACCGGACTCCCTATTCCTTTGCTTAAAGAAATGGACTATGTTTGTTGACAAGGGGTCAGAAATTGCTGTGTACATACTGCTTGGAGCCTCCAACCTGTGTTTTGATTGAATTGAAGATGACTTTATTCTATCATTCAGGATAGAAACAGTGATGTTTCACAAACTCAGACCTTCTGAAAACACGGACAGAGTATTTTTCTTGTTAGAACCCCATTCGACTAGAATTCTTAGTATCCAGTTCCCTTCTGAACATTTTGTTGCCCACTCCCCACCTCCCATCTGCCCCTCATTTGGGCTCGCTGAAATCTGAGTGCCACTTTTCTGGGAAAGCCTGATATTCTGACTTCAGTTTTGTGATTTAATGATGGAGAGTTTCCTTAGTAAACCAAATTTAGAGTCCTAGAATGCTTATCTTATATCCAGACCTTGAACATAAAAGGCATTTTATACCCGCAATTGTTCACTTAATGAGCAATTGCAGAGTGCAGGCCGGTTAAGGGATTGAGCTATATGCACTATTATTGCAAGAAGTATTCCGAAATACCAGAAATAGGACGTAAGCTCTGATCAGGGAGACTGCGAACACAATTACCTTCTTTTCAAATCCTTCTGTGACACTGCGGGAGGAAAAAGGACTTTGAAACTTGAAAGGAAAGAGCTTGCTTTCAACCTCAAAAGCTAGGAGGAAAGGGCTCTGAAATTTGCTCAGAATTCCCAAT
The DNA here is from genome assembly GCF_950295315.1 of Erinaceus europaeus. Lineage (NCBI taxonomy): Eukaryota > Metazoa > Chordata > Mammalia > Eulipotyphla > Erinaceidae > Erinaceus > Erinaceus europaeus. The sequence goes on from NC_080169.1 coordinate 10,559,942, forward strand.
TCACCATTAGCCTGTTTCTTCCTTTAGCCTCAAGGCATTCTCCGCTTTTTGAAAAGATGTTAAGAAATTCAGTCACAATAGAGAGCCTAGTTTTGAACATGTTTCACTCGGTCCATTGAGGTCTGGGCTCCAGCTTTTGTGTGGGGTGAATTGAGCTGAGCGGCTAGCTGGTTGGAGAGAGGTGAATGAGAAGTCGCTGTGCAGTCGCAAATTCTGGCAAAGAAAGACGCTCCCCCCCTTCCTTTATTTTACAATATGCATTCCTGTACAACCCTCCTCGTAGCAATATGTGCAGTTGAGCCTGTTCTTAAGTCAATACGGAGTACTTGGTTTATAGCAACTCTTGTTAAGTTTGTCTTGTAATTGAAGCTGCTGTTGACCTTGCTTGGGGACCATTTGTAAAACCGTTTATTTAGCATAAACTGAAATAATAAACCCTTCTTCTCTCAGGCTGATTGTGATAGGGTGACATTAGTTTGATTTAATGATTAGCCGCCTGACCCTTCTGCTGGAGAGAGCAGCTTGAATAGGGAGAGTTCACTCGGAAGCACTCTGAAAGAATACTAATGAGCTTGTTAAATTTAGCATGGCTCCAACCACTTTTAATTCCTCTAATGGGAGCAGCACTGGAGAGGAGAGGAGAGAGGGAAAAAGGAAGAGAGGGAGAGGGAGAGAGAGAGCGAGAGAGAGCAGGGAGACATGGGAGTATGCTCCTTAGAGGGTCTGCACAGCTAGAGAGAGCTCACCAAAAGAAGTTTGCAGAAAGTAGCTAGCCAGAGCCTGAGGACTGAGTTGTGAGTATTGCCTGTTATCTTACACTCTATGTCTTCTGAGTCTTGGGGGAAGAGAGGAGTGAGTCATGATGTCAAACTGAGATGTAAGAGATGTTAATTTTAAAAGTGGCCAAGCACCTCATCAGCTCAGGTTTTAGTTTTTTTTTTTTTTTTTTTTTTAGGGTGACAAGAGGTATTCCTGGCGACTGGTACAGGTTTATGTTTTTACTATTAAAGCTTTATTTATTTTTATTATTTAATGAGCGAGAACCAGAGCATTGCTCCATCACATATAATGCTGAGAGTTGAACTCGGGACCTTATCCTTGAAAGTCCAACACTTCAATCTACTGTGCCACCTCCTGGACTGTCTGAAATTCTTATCTCAAGTACTACATGAAAAGTATTTGTTTCCTCGGTTGCAGTGGGAAACCGTACAGCAGGTTGTAAGCAATGGCATAGGTGTGTGTGTGTGTGTGTGTGTGTGTGTGTGTGTGTGTGTGTGTGTTCATTCTAGCTCTTTAACCGTCATCACTACTTTCTTTAAGCCTTCATTGTAAGAGGCACGAGCCATATCTGTAATGAAGCAGCTTTTGAGTTTTCAGAGTTTGTGATGCTGTGATTGTATAAGTTTAGAAAATAGGGGGGCAATACTTAAGATTTGATCCTTGATTTGGAGGCAAAACTTTGTTAACTTCTAGTGTTCCTGTGGAGCATAGATGTCCAGAAGGAAGGTGGAACAAAGTCAGATCATGATGATAGCATTTAAAGTAACTTATTCCTGAAAATTCTCAGTGGATTGCATGTTTCCATTTGACCCCCGAGTCTGCAGCTGTTAAACAGAGAGAAGTACGAACAGTTAGCCTTGTGTTTGGCTGTTAAAGTCCATTGGCAGATGCTTAGGGAGCCGTGGGCTGTTTGCTTACATTTTTTTCAGCAGACTTCTGCTTGTTGCCATGGTGGACAGTATGTTTCTGTCAATAATTTGGCCTGGCATAGCCTGTCTGCACTGACTCTCAAACTTTATTGAACAACTCGGCTCAACTGAATGAGATTAGACAGCTTTCGTCTTTTGGCTTGCTGCAGCGGTTGCTAAATTTATAAGAGTAGGCAGAAATATTGCTTGTAAAGTTTCCCTTTCACTGGAGAGTGTGCTTTCTACCCCGCTAGCTGTTTGTGTGCTGAAGTGTGTGTACTGTCAAGTTTGCCTCTGAGTACCCGTCCAAAGCAACTCAGTACACCAAGTAAACTTGATGAAATACTGTCTTTTTTGGGGGTGTGTGGGGGTGTTGAAGGAGGGGGATTAGATAGAGTTGTAGGAACACTATTATAAAAGTAAGTCAACAGTGAAGGTTTCCACATTAGGAAAAATTTGTGCCTGCCTTTAGCTTTTGTAAGGGGAACTCGCTAATATTTTCAATGTTAAGTGCTGGAACTTTGCTACGATTTTAATATCCACACATCTTGAGTTAACGCTCATTAGGTAACTTAATAAAGAATTCAAAGATGAAAGATCGTTAGTACTTGTAAGCTCAGTATCACTGAGCTAAAAAAGACAACCCCGTTTCCGCTTTCTCCTGACTATTTCCTTCTCCAAGAAGGTCAGAAGAGGTGGGAGGGCCCTGGTCAGACCAGGCCGATTATTTAATTATTCATGAAGGTGAATTCACACCCTCATCAAAAAGGCATGGTCTAAGAACCCATCGTAAGGGTAAGTATATAAGAGAAGAAAAAAAATTTCCTCTAGGAAAATTAAGTCGAAGGAATCCTGCTTGAATCCTGAATTCAGGAATCCTGAAGCAGATTAGTAGAGCTTGGTTATTTATATTTTGCAGAGAATCCTAAATTATGTGCCACTGTCTCTATGTTAAGGACCATCTGAATTCCCAAGTCAAGCTCTACTCTCCAGAATTTGTACCCCAGCTCTACAAGTTCACTGCAGGTTGAAGTTGGAAATAAAGGCTTTATACAGAGCACACATTAGTGGAAAATATGACTTTGGCCATTTATAGGTTATAGGAATTTTTTTAATATATAAAACCAACCATGAATTTTAATGTTTTCAACACCCCTTTGCTTTTATGTAACCGCATAGACCTTATTCAGTAGCCTTTAACCTTACTGCTAATGGAGTACAAGTTGGACTAGTGCCTAAAAGTATTAGTCAGAAGGGAAAATAATGTAGGTAGGGTTGTTTTTTTTTTTAAGTTTGTTTTAAATTACTGAAGCAAGGGTTGAATTGCTTTTTTTTAAAAAAAAAAAAGCAATGTGTGAAAAGTGGTATTACACCATTTTTTTTATTAGTCACTTGATAGATTAAACTGGCAATTTATTCCATAATTATAAAGTTGGGGAGGACGTCTGCACAAAACAGTAATAAAATAATGTTTCATAGTTTCCCTGTCGTAGTAGTCAGCAAATTCACTGCAAAGACCCAAACATACCTTATTGTCTATTCTGCTTTTCAAGTCATTTGCTAGGCTGGTGAAAAATACATTCCTTATTCCTCCAGGTACCAGAATTAGGCAGAAAAGCTAAAGTTGCTACTGGCTTTCAGTAGTTCAAGTCATTAATCAGCATGTAACACATACTGGCTTGCTTTAGAGATTTATTTAGTGTTGTGTGTGTGTGTGTGTGTGTTTTGTTTGTTTGTTTGTTTGGATTTTTTTTGCCTCCAGGGTTATTGCTGGGGCTCAGTGCCTGCATTACAAATCCACTATTCCTGGAGGCTATTTTTCCCTTTTGTTGCCCTTGTTGTTTATCATTGTTGTTATCATTATTGTTGTTATTTCTGTTGCCCTTGTTGGATAGGACAGAGAGAAATGGAGAGAGGAGGGGAGAGAGAGAGGGGGCAAGAAAGACAGACACCTGCAGACCTGCTTCACCGCCTATGGCCTATGAGGTGACTCCCTGCAGGAGGAGAGCCCTGCAAGGGGGGAGGAGTGGCTTGAACCGGGATCTTTGTGCAGGTCCTTGCGCTTTGCGCCATGTGCGCTTAACCAGATGTGCCACCACGCACCCCCTATTTAGTCGTTTTTATGTGAGACAAACTGACAGACCCCAGAGAGGCACTGGGGTCTCACAACTGCAATTTCTGTGCTTTACCTTTTGAGATATCTCTCTGGCCAACAGTTGTCATTTTAGTTTGTATTTTCACTCTTGACAGTGTTTGTAGATACACAGCTATAAAACTACTCAAGTATTACCCCACCCCCACCCCCTACCCCTGTTTTTAAGGGCTCTCAGTCAGACATAACTGCTTGGTGGACTATTTTCTTTCTTTTTTTAATACATCTCTCTTTTCTTTCTTAAAAAATTTTTTTTAATTATCTTTATTTGCTTACTGGACAGAGACAGTCAGAAATTGAGAGAGAAGGGGGTGCTAGAGAAGGAGAGAGGCAGAGAGACACCTGCACCCTGCTTCACCACTCGTGAAGCTTTCCCCCTGCAGGTGGGGACCTGGGGCTTGAACCTGGGTCCTTGCACATTGTGACATGTGAGCTCAACCAGGTACACCACTTCCTGCCCCCCTGATGGACTATTTTCTAACCATATTTGCATTCTGGGATAAGATGTATTCAAAGTTATGTCCATCTAAAATGTGCTGCAATATTATTATGTATATCCAAATAAAATTTTTCTTTTCCTTAAGATCAGGATGGAAAGAGTTTTCAAATGAAATGTCTGAGCAGTACTCAAAGAGCATTGGATCTATCGGCACGTATCTGCCAGCTTACAGACTGTTGATTAAATACAGAACTTATTTGAGAGTTAAAGAGTTTCGAGGATGTATGTGTATTATTCCAACAGCCAAATTGGTCCACTTGTTGTGGTCCAATTTGGTTTAATTGTATGCATTGGTTCTTTGATCTCCTGTCACAGAAAGGTCATTGAATCACATTTGCAGAGTACCTTATAGTGGGTAGATGGAATGTTCTTACAGATCAAAGGGAGCAGAAGTATTTGGGAGCTGAATCTAATATTCGTGGAACTTTATCAAGCTGTTTCCTACATAAGAACTGTCTGGATGTAACCAGGGCATAGCTATCTGTCCGCATTTCTGTTGCCTGCTCCTTTGACAGAACCACCTTGCACTGGGCTTCCAGTCTTACTCTGCTTTTCTCTTGGTTGTCAGCTCTGCTGCATGGACCCAACCAGGAAGTGTTTTCAAGAGAGTTATTGTAGGTGTCTATGATTGGCATTTTTATCTTTTGTAGCCAAAACCTCTCAGTGTGTTACAAATCTGTGTTAAAAACCAAACCCACACAAACTTGGGGATCAGCTTTCGAACAGGTCATCTGCTGAGGGAGGGAGGAACACAGACTCTTCCCTTCTGTGTCACCCAAGGATTAGTGGTCGTCCAAGCTTCTTGTCACGTTGAGGCCAGGCTTCCTTAGCTCTCCACCACATCAGTTTGGCAGAACTTCTAGCTCCATGTGTGACCTGTGGCATTGTTGGCAAGTCCCTGAAGAAAGATTTCTGTGGCAGATTTGACTGTAAGCGGCAGCTGATAATCTACTGATCTCTGACCAGTTTAATATTTAATATGCTCATTTTCTGCTCCTTTTACTCCTTCAGTTTATATTTGGGATGAATGTATTTGTCTCCTAGGCAATTTTGCTTGGAGACTGCTTATTTATTTATTTATTATTATTATTATTTTTTTTTGTGAGAGCACTGTTCAGCTTTATGGTGGTACTGAGGCTTGAACCTGGGACTTTGGAGCCTCAGGCATGAAAGTCTGTTCTGTTTGCATAACCATTATGCTATCTCCACTGCCCCATTGTGATGTAGTTTTTGGGGTTGCCAAGAATGAGAAAGAGGTTCCATTTGCAGTGGAGAGACGTGGTGGGGGTTGGGTGGCAAAGCGGGAACCATAAAAATCAATATGCAAAAGATTTTTATGCCTGAGACTTTGAGGTCCCAGGTTCAGTTCCCAACACAGCCATAAGCCAGAACTGAACAGTGCTAAGGTCTCTTACCTCTCTCTGTATTTTTCTCTCTGTACCTCTCTCATTAAAAGAGACTACAGGACTTAACTGACACCTGTCTGTAGTTGCGCTCTAGAATAACTGACCAGAGTTATCCTTTTCCTTCTTTCTTTAGAGGATGAAAGTCCTGGACAGACGTACCACAGAGAGAGAAGAAACGCAGTCACCATGCAACCCCAAGGTGCGCAGGGACTCAGCAAGATCAGTGAGGAGCCTTCAACATCTAGCGACGAGAGGGCCTCGCTGATCAAGAAGGAGATCCATGGGTCCCTGCCCCACCTGGCTGAGCCTTCTGTGCCCTACCGTGGGGCTGTGTTTGCCATGGACCCCAGGAATGGCTATATGGAGCCTCACTACCGTAAGTGGTTCCCAATCTTTGGGACATATTGCAGTAGCAGAGGGAAGGCTCTCTCTCTCTCTCTCTCCCCTTCTCTTTCTCTCTCTCTGTGTGTGCACACGCACATACAAGTTTGTATATCTTACGAATTGTTTGGCTTGTATCAGTTCACAGAGGCAGGTGTCCAGTTTCCTTTCCACTTTAACAGGTCCTGACCATTTTACATCCTGACCATATTTCTTTTTTTATTATATATATATATGTTTAACCAGAGCGCTGCTTAGCTCTGGCTTATGGTGGTGCTGGGGATTGAACCTGGGACTTGACGGAGCCTCAGGCATGACAGTCTGTTTGCATAACCATTAATTCTATGTACCCCTTGCCTGACCATGTTTCTTTTGAGGGAGAGTCCTTTCTTTATATCTTGAAGCTCCTTTAGGCCTTAGTAATAGGGCCACCTTCAGGAAGGTATCTACTTGTGTCTAATTCACATGCCCCTTTCCTGAGAACTAGAACCAGATCTGCTTTACTCATAGATGCTGCTAGAGGGAAAATCGTCAAAGAGAGGGAGTTGTTAATGTGGACTGTGTTAGCAGAAGTCTGTAACAGCAGCTAGTCCCATTAAAAAAAAAATCTTTTTTTTTTTTTTTGCTTAATTATTAGGGAAGAACAAAGCTCTGAATAAATCAGTGCGAAAGTTTCTTTGCCATAGAAGATTTTTCTACATACAGGGCTTTCTTCTTGAATCAGCACAGTAGAAACATTGGAAGCTAATGCCAGCACTAATAAAGTTTCCCGAATTAACTAGGACTTCAAACAGAGAAATGATGACTTTCTCTAAAGGCAGAATGTAAAGACCTTATAGAAGGGTTGGATTTACTTCTGGCCTGTTTCTAGTTAAACGTGTAATTTGGCTGTGGAGTAATGAAGTGCATATTGAGGTGCTAAGGCTTGCAACTCTTGATTACAGATTTTTCACCTTGCCAGGCTTCAGACTTGCCACTTTACCTTCCCAGTCCCCATTCCAGATGATCCATTGAGCCCTAGAAAGGTCGTGGGGGGTGGGGGGAGCTGCTTTGTGCTTCCCTCCCTTCTCCACATCATTCAGAAATTTTAGTGTTTTAAGGCAAAAGGTCATTAGCCAGATGACTGATTAGTGAGGACAGATGATTAGTGCGTGATTTTTTTTTTCTTTCTCCTTTCCTCAAGAAGGTGCCCAGGATAAAAGCTAATTTTGTCCCTTCATTAGTTGGCTTGCAGCAAAGGCACTGTTCCCTCATCAGGGTACAGATCAAAGAGCTTTGAACAACCTTAAATTTCAGCAACGCCCCCTCCCCCACTCCAGATTATATTGTTGGTAAAGATGGAAGATGCATTATTTTTTGAGTGAGGAAAACAAACAAAAAAAAATTTTTAATGGTCAGAAGCATGGAAGGAAAGGTTTTCTGATTTTCTCCCCCCCCCCCCCAAGCTTCTCATAAAGGTGGCGGCTTCCTCATTTAAAAGGCGTTTATCCGTCTTGCTGTACCAGCTGTTTGAGACACAGGAACAACGAGGTGTAATGTGCGCACTTCTTTCCCGCCTGCAGTGAGAATTTACTTTGTCTCTGTGCTGCCTAACTTTCCTTTTTCTTTTTAGCAATACCGGTTTAAAACATTCTTAAATTTTTCTATATTGTACTTTCATTGAAGGGTCTCAATTTGATTTCATCTGTGCAGAAAACATGAGCGACAGCTCACATGCTTCTGACCTATGCTGGTACTCTCCAGGCACGATTCCTTTTTTGAACAGATCAAGTCTAGATTATTTGCCGCAAGTTCATTGCATTGCTTTTGTCCTCATGTCCAAACGCAGCTTTTCCCATTTCATATTTTTGTTTTGTTTTCTATTCCAGATGCCTACTAATTAGTGAGGTATTTAATTGGTCAGGACAGCTGACAAGTTATTTCTTTTTCGGCCTCTGGAAGCAGGCAAAGGACCATTAATTTTCTGTCTGTGTGCCATTCAATGTGCAGTTTATTCTTGGTCTGTTTGCTCTAACGGATTGAATGCTGTCGTGAGGGTTGGGGGTCTCTGGACACCTGGAACCTTTATCACTTCCCAATAGTCTGCACGAGCAACCCACCTCCTAGCACTACAATGGAGTTTTAACTTGCACTGTGAGCTCAAGATGACTTCTCTGTAGGGCTTGGGGTTCCTTGACTGGGTTTTTTTTTTTTTTTTCATTTTTATTATCTCTTATTTATTTGATAGAGACAGCCAGAAATCCAGAGGAAGGGGGCATATAAAGACGGAAGGAGACAGAGAGACACCTGCCGCCCTGCTTCACCATTTGTGAAGCTTTCCCCCTGTAGGTGGGGACAGGAGGCTTGAACCTGGGTCCTTGTGCACTGTAACGTGTGCGCTCAACCAGATGTGCCACCACCTGGCCCTTGACTGTTTTCTTTTCTTTCAGATTTCTTTGTATTGTTAAGATTGCATGATTTAAAAACTATGTTAATCGGGTAGTGCAGTGGGTTAAGTGCACATGGCGTGCAGCACAAGGGCAGGCATAAGGATCTGGGTTCTAGCCCCTAGCTCCCCACCTGCAGGGGGGTCGCTTCACAGCTGGTGAACAGGTCTGCAGGTATCTATCTTTCTCCCCCTCCTCTCTGTCTTCCCCTCCTCAATTTCTCTCTGTCCCATCCAACAATAACAACAGCTATAACAACAATAACAAGGGCAACAAAATGGGAAAAATGGCCTCTAGGAACAGTGGATTCGTAGTGCAGGCACCGAGCCCCAGCGATAACCCTGCAGGCATATATATTAATCATCTGTAACCAAAAGACAGAAAGGCTGTTTTGACCCACCCTCCCAACCACTCTTTGAGTTGATTGTTTTTTATATTTATTTCCTTTTTGTTGGCCTTATTGTTTTTTATTGTATTGTAGTTATTGTTGTTGATGTCATTATTGTTGGATAGGACAGAAATAAATGGAGAGAGGAGGGGATGACAGAGAGGGGGAGAGAAATCCTTGAGTTGATCTTAGATATATGTAGCCTGAATGCAGAGTGCCAAAGATTGTACAGTCTGGCTCAAAATTCAGTGCATTGGGGTTCAAGTTCCAGCTATTTATTTGTTTATTTCTTCCTTCCTTCATTTCTTTCTTTCTTTCTTCCTTTCTTTCTTTCTTTTTCCACATAGTGACTGTCAGACCTTAATTTAGTATGTTCAGCCCTTAAAGAACTATCTCCATGGTCCGGGAGGTGGTGCAGTGGATAAAGCATTGGACTCTCAAGCATGAGGTCCTGAGTTCAATCCCTGGCAGCACATGTACCAAAATGATATCTGGTTCTTTCTCTCTCCTATCTTTCTCATGAATAAATGAATAAGATCTTTAAAATAATCATAAAAAAAGAATTATCTCCTAGATGAACGGGGCTGCTGAGAGAACAGACAGCCTGCTCACCTGATGTCCTTGCGAGAATTAAGTGTGACAGTGAGAGTAAAGTGTAGTAAGAGCTCTGTTTCCTGGTGAGTGTCTAGTATGACCATTGGAGTTGTTCTCCTGCCTCATGGCCCTCCCCCTCCCCCTCCCCCTCCTCCTTCCCTCCCCCTCCCCCTCCCATGTCTGTCTCATCATCATCTGTGATGGGTTCACTGTCCAGACCAAGTTATTTTCCCGTTGCAGCTATGTTGGTTCAGTGTAGACAAGTTTGCTTCTGCCCACCCCCACCTCTGTCACTGTGGTTCTGGCCTCAACATGATTTTTTTAAAATATTTTTTTATTATCTTTATTTTTTGGGTAGAAACAGCCAGAAATCGAGAAGGAAGGGGTAATAGAGAGGGAGAGAGACACCTGCAGCCCTGCTCCACCACTTGTGAAGCTTTCCCCCTGCAGGTGGAGACCGGGGGCTTGAACCCGGGAACTTGCGCACTGTCACATGGGCACTCCACCAGGTGCACCACCATCCAACCCCAACATGATTCTTTGTCCCTGAAGTTCAGCCAGTTGACTGTGGTTTTCCTTCTTCTATCTTGAAAGTAGAGGAATTTAAGGTTGTCAAGGGAGTTTGAGAAGTCAGAACATTTAAACATTCAAACGTCTCCCAGAAATTGTTTTACTGGGCTGGGTGGTGGCGCACCTGGTTGAGCGCACATATGACAGTGCACAAGGTTCAAGCCCCCAGTTCCCACCTGCAGGGGGAAAGCTTTGCGAGCTGTGTCTCTTCGTCTCTCTCCCTATCTCCCCTCCTCCTCTCAATTTCTGGCTGTTTCTATGCAATAAGTAAATATATTTTTAAAAAATTTAAAAAAACAACTAAAAAAAAGATTAAAAAAGAAATTGTTTTACGTAATAGATGCAAGCAATGACTGAGAAAATCGAAAGGTGCAGTGTCTTGGTTTATTTGTATTAAATCACATAAAGCTGTTCTTAAACAAAGCCTTGAAAACTTACACAGGACAGGGATTTACGTTTTCTAGGATCCTGTTGCGTTATTTAATCTTCAACTGTTGCCATGAGTCGTTGTTGTTGTTGTTGTTGTTGTCGTTTTAATTTAATAATGAAATCTATCTGCCTTACGTGGATTTCATGATACAAGCAAAACTAACTGTTGATGTGATGTTGAAGGTTTTCATATTTTCCGTGAATTTCTTTAGTATGGGAGACAGAAAAGGTTGACCACATTTCTTTACCTGTGCAAGTCCTGCAGCACCAAGCTCATTGCAGAGCTTCAGTAGCACAAGGTTCAGAAACATCTTTTTAAACTGTTGTCTCTTTCCTTGGAGTCCTTGGCCAGCTGCACTAGGATGTTAGACAGAAAAGACTTCTCTAATCCAATGTAGCTGGGTGTGTGAATACTCACAGTAATTCCTTCATTTCTCTGTGGTTGGAAAATGTAGACTTTCCAAGTTGCCTAATTTGTGCTTCTATATATACTAACTTTGTATTTCTAAAGTGTGGGCAGGCTTCCTGTAAGACTGGAAAAGGGGGAAAATTTTTTTTTTACCCCTTTCTCTTCTCAGAAGGACATCTGTAAAACTTTTTATTGCACAAGACTTTATTATACTTGGGTATGCCGTGTTGCATCTTCACAAATTGCAGTTAGGCAGGATTCAAAGCATTTTAGGTTTTGCGGGTCTGATTTAAAAGAAAGAAAAGAAATCCCAGGGATAGGAGAGACTTCAAACATTCCCAACATATGTTTGGAATAAAATCCTCAGAGGGGGGCTTGAGTGGTATTCTCTCATGAAGGGTAGCTGTGGATGGGCTGTATATCAACACAACAAAGTAGACAGGCGGCGAGGCTCAGACATGGGCTGGTGCTGACAGGCTGGCTGCTACAGGATTGCTTGAGCTTTTTAATCAGGAGCTTGTGGGAAGGACTGGATTTGAGGGACCTGACCTGCTTGTAAGGGAGGCAAGCTAGGAGCTCTCCTTGGCTGCCTGAAGGTTTTTTTTTTTCCTCAGCAGTTTTATTCTGCTCCTGCTGCCTCTGTAGTCAGGTATTTCCATCCTTCTGCTTTTCTCTTGCTATCATCCATTTATTCCTTTTCTAAACTTGCAGAGGCAGGTGAAATAATAGTTAAAGCATTCCTGTATCCTGGCCGACACTTAACTTTTTATTCCCTCCCCTATTACAGAAAACATGTGTTTCACTGTCTTCCCTTGATTGTGAAGAGTCTAGTTTTTATAACTGCCCCTGCAGGGGTTGGGGAAGTTTGTTGGATTCATGAGTCATGTCATGTGAGGCCCCTGCTGGTTCTGTTAAAGGGGGCGGGAAGATGCCACTGCTGTAAAATAAATTTCAGGTCTGTTTCTTTTTTTCTTTTCTTTTTTTTTTTTTTTGCAGTAGTGTGAAGACCGCACAGTTGTACTTTTCTTTTGCCTCAAACTGCTCCCAAGTAACAATTCCTCCTGGAAAATATGATTCACCCCTCCATGCAGATGCTTTGATTGAAAACATACCAGTGGTATTCTTCCTCATGTTTCCTAGCTGGATGACAGAACTATTAGTTCCTAATTAGCAAAACCTGAGGAATTAGCGTAAAGAAAAGAAAGTGAATTTTTAATTTACTTGCATCTATTTTCTGTGGAAAGCTGATGTGCAGAGCCCACTTGCATTCCAGTATGCTAAAAATATGCATAATATTTTTTCTACCTGTCTGTCTTTATATTAGGTGACTTTCCACACCCTTTAGAAATATACATTTTAAATGAGTAGGAGAGATAGGTATTTTACATATTTAATAGGTGCACCTGCTCACATTCCTCTTGCTATTAGCGTGTCATCTGGAGACTGTACTCAACAAAAATGCCTACGAGGCATAAATGAACAGTTTGGTGTTGACCAAACTGCAAAGACATTGACAGTTCCCTGAGCACACAGTTCTGCTCCCATCCTAGCTGTCTTTTATCTTTTTGGAGAACAGTTGATGAACCAATCAGAAGTGGTTCCCCCCATCATCATATCTCCTTGAAAGAGTCAGACTGTTTTAACCAGGAAGACTTAGGTTGAGTCATACTCTAGGATGACTTTGCTAGTCATCTTCCTTCCGTAGTTATTCACCTTGAGTTAGAGGGAGAAGTAGAATGGAAGGTGCAAAATAGCCTCCAGACCTGTGCAGAACTGTTCCTGTGAGCTTTTTAAATAGCACTCTGCTTCTTAGTGTCTTTGTCTTAGAAATTTCATATCGCAGTCTAAGTTCTTAACAACAGGAGAGAACCACTTTCAAAGATTTTTTTTAAAAAAAGAGCTGTACTGCAACTTTAATAGTAGAAACCAGGGGGGAAGTTCAGGAATAATTCTTACAAGGGCGTCTCGGGAAGTTGCCCCAGATTCCATTCTTGCAACTGAATCTTTACTGCGTTTGCTGATCAGGTGACTACGATTCTGCTTAGCATTCTGAGGAGACAGTGAAACTTGGAACCATCCGTGGGAGGGGGAATAAAACAAAAAAACACTAATGACATGTAGGACAATTACCCATTGAATGTGGGGGACATGCTTAGGAGAGGGTCTCAGGGAGGATCTTGAAGGATACTCAGGAGAGAATTAGAATGAAAAGGCCAAGAGAAAATCAGGTAGGTCGTTGATGCTATGGCCTCACTGTTACACAGCTCTGGCTGGCACAGTCCTCCCAGACCCCAGCGAGTACAATCAGGCATTTGTGTGTCTCTCTGGTCTGCTACTCAGGTTGCCCTACTCATACTACTGCTTTTCTGAGAATGACTCTTTACTTTCAAATCTTTCTTATTCTTCCAGCCCCATCTAAACACCTACTCTCTTCAGAAACCTTCTACAAATGCTGTTTCACGTGAGCATTTTCCTCCCTTTAACGCCAAGGGACAAGCGTTAACACCCACAGATTCCTTCTTGCCCTATCCGTAGATTTTTGATGTAGTTTCCTATAGATCGTGTGGTGGCGGTCCCAGCATAGCATTTAGCTCTGATTTCCGCTAGTATTCCAAAGCAGGGCTTGCAGGGCGCATTAATAATGGTTGTGGTAAGGCCTAGAGAGTAGGCCGACTTTCAGATTACTTAGCCACGAACCTTTCTGTCAGCGGTGACTGACTACCTGGCAGTGTGCAAACACTGAAGCTCTTTCCTCCCATTTCACAGCTTTCTTCATCACACACCCTCTGAGCCAAGCCTTGGCACCCAAGTCTTTCAGAAAGCTGACCACATGTAAAGGGTTGCTGATACGCGCACACATTTATTAACTATACTTGATGAGAACTTCAAAATATTTGCTTTAACATGTATATATATAGCACACTCTTAATTTATCTTTTTCTCTTTTTTTCCCTTAAATATTTATTTATTTATCAGAAAGATAGGAGGAGAGAGAAAGAACCAGAGATCAATGTGCGACATGTGCTGCTGGGGAACAAACTCACGACCTTGTGCTTGAGAGTCTAGTGCCTTAACCACTGCACCACCTCCCAGACCACAATTTTTTTTCTTTTGATAGAAACAGAGGCAGAAAGGTAAAGAGAGGTAGAGAGAGAGAGAGAGAGAGAAACTGGGGCCACTGGCGGCATACCTGTTTGGGTGCACATGTTACAATGAGCAAGGACCTGGGTTCAAGCCCCCAGCCCTACCTGCAGGGAGAAAACTTTGCAAGTGGTGAAGCAGGGCTGCAGGTCTCTCTCTCTCTCCCCCCCCTCTCCTCTCTCTCTTTCCCTCTCTAGCTCCCCCTCCCTCTCAATTTATGACTGTCTTTATGTCTTTATCCAATAAATAAATAGAGGTAATTTGAAAATTAGAGAGAGAGAGGGGGGTGGAGGGAGAGACTATAGGTCTGGAGCACCTGTCAATGCAGCAGGAGCCAAGGTCAAATCAGGGTTGTGCACAAGGCAAAATAGCACACTGTCCAAGTGAACTGCTTTACCGACCTCATACAGCACATTTTAAACTACTAGAATTCTAAATGGGGAGGGATTGTGTTGATTGGTGCCGGGCTTGCGTCACCGGAGAGAGAGATGATACAGGAACCAAGCTTGTGGCGGTAGCAATACAAATCTTTATTCATGTGGGAGCCCCAGAGTCAGGTGTGAGTACAGCGGGTTAGGCCACTTGGAGCCAAAAACCAACAGCCGGCATCCGCCTCCCCCTGCATGCCTGCCCTCCTCTAGGTCTGGTCGGGGAAGAGAGGAAGAGAGAGAAACCAGAAACAGAAGTGGTTTTATAGGATAAAACCGGAAGTGGCAAGTTGGAAACCGAAATGTCTAAGAAAGGGGGTGGAGAAAGGAAGAAGGCGTGCCGGAAACTTCCTTAGCAACTGTTGCGATGATTTTAACTGGTGGGATTAATGTTACCTTGCAGGCAGGACGGGTCTCGAGGTAGAAAGAAGACAGATCAAAGGAATGGGTGGGGGATCTTTCAGGCAAAACAATGATTATGTAAATAGGCCATAGTGTCAGCAGTGGAGGATGGAGCAGGGGGGCTGCCCGACAGCTTTGGAGTATATTGGCAGTTTATTTCTAGACTTTGATGAGTGTTCTTGGAATTAACGACTCATTTCAAATACTACAAGAATAGCACAGTAGTTCTGTTCTCTCATCTGTTTTGACAAACATCTAGAATCTAGCAGGTGGGCATTTTTCCTGTAGTCAAGTGGACACACGTCTTTTCACTTTTTTTCAAACTACAGTTTATTTGTCTTCAGTAACTTCCAGGCAATTCATGATTTGAGTAGCATCTTCCCAACTTGTTAGTGTCCTAGGTCAACATAAATTTCTGTTGACTGAAATCCTCGAATCAGTTTAGGATCTTCAACCCAGTCATCTACTTTTTTTTTTTTTTAGCAGAACACAACAGAAGTCTGACTACTAATGATGCTTGTTGTTTAAATTATTCCCTGTAATTGTTTCCCTTTTCTAATTTGGCACACACACACACACAGCACACGTGATATTTTCCAGCTGTTTATAGTTTCTCTCTATCCTTCCTTTTTTCCCCTCTCCCTCTCCATTTCCCCCTTTCTTCTTACAGTGATGCTGGAGCAATGGAGCAATTCCTCCCATTCCATAGCCACCTTCCGTCCCATTTTCTAATGGAGGCAACATTATCCTCAGCCCTCTCCTCCTTTTTCTTGTATAATTAAAAGACTGCTATCTTTGATGTCTCTTGAAAGCTGCCTCTCCTGTCCTGCTTTAGCTTTCTTGATCTTGCACCTATAAATTCACGCTGACTCTTCATACTTTTTAAATAGTAAGGGTTGGGATTTCTCTCTCTGTGCCGCTTCCATTTTGGTTTAATGCAGGGTAAGTGATCAAGCATTTTACTCTGCAGTCCTTCCTATGTTGTGATAGAGTTTGGATTCTTGGCCTCTTTGAAATGTGTCCAACCGCCACAATTCTTTTAGCTTTTACATGATGGCTCCTCCTTTTCCTCACTCCTAAAGTGAATGACTCTTATCTAAGGTCTCTTTTGAGAGAGTGAGAAGGGAAGAGGGGTTTAGACTCTTTAGCACAGTTTTTAATGAGTTTCTTACTCATAGAAAAAGAAAACAGTGGGAGGTCGGGCAGTAGCATAGTGGGTTAAGTGCACATGGCGCAAAGCACAAGGACTGGTGTAAGGATCCCGGTTCGAGCCCCCGGCTCCCCACCTGCAGGGGAGTCGCTTCACAGGTGGTGAAGCAGGTCTGCAGGTGTCTGTCTTTCTCTTGCCCTCTCTGTCTCTCCTCCTGTCTCCATTTCTCTCTCTCCTATCCAACAACAATGACAATAATAATAACAACAACAATGATAAACGACATGGGCAACAAAGGGAAAAAATAGCTTCCAGGAGCAGTGGTACAGGCAGCGAACTCCAACGATAGCCCTGGAGGCAAAAAAAAGAAAAAGAAAAAAGAAAAAAGAAAGAAAAGAGTGAGGACTGCGTCTGTCTGATTCAGTGTGTTTGTTTACCTGCCTGATTCAGTGTGTTTGTTTACCTGCCAGCCATGCTCTAGATGGCATGCATTCTCCTAAATATGAAGCAGGCTGCAGGGCCCCTGTTCCCATGAGGAGTGGTGGTGGAGCATTGAGAGAATTAGATTAAGTTCATCAGCACACCAGTAGTGCTGAGCTTTTGAGACAGATCCTGCCCTTTCAGAACAGGAAATGCATATACCTGACTCTGACTTGGCAACTATAGAAGACTGGGATAGAAAGCATAATGGTATGCAAAGAGACTCTCCTGCCTGAGACTCCAAAGTCCCAGGTTCAATTACACCCCGCCCCCCTACTACCATAAGCTAGAGCTGAGCAGTGCCCTGGTAAAATAAAGGAAGAAATAAAGGAAAGATGGAAAGAAGGAAGGAAAGAAAGGAGAAAGAAAGAAAGAAAGAAAGAAAGAAAGAAAGAAAGAAAGAAAGAAAGAAAGAAAGAAAGGAGTCGGGCAGTAGCGCAGAGGGTTAAGCGCACGTGGTGCAAAGCACAAGAACCAGAGTAAGGATCCCAGTTGCAGTCCCCGGCTCCCCACCTGCAGGGGAGTCGATTCACAGGCGGTGAAGCAGGTCTGCAGGTTTCTATCTTTCTCTCCCTCCTCTCTTCATTTCTCTCTGTCCTGTCCAACAGCGACGACATCGGTAACAACCACAATAATAACCACAACAATAAAACAACAAGGGTAACTAAAGGGAATACATAAATAAATAAATAAATAAATAAATAAATAAATATTAATAAAAGAAAGAGAGAGAGAGAGAAAGACAGAAAAATATTATAATAGTAATAAGTAAAGAAGAATACAAATGCTTGGAGACCACAGGAAAACTTGACATGCCAGAGCCTTCTGTGGTTAGAAGACAGAACTCCTGGAAGTAAGTAGAAGTGGACTGGTGGAAGGAGTGCAGGGAGCCCAGGGTTGTACTCAAGGCTTGTTTCTTAACTTTTGGCTGTTCAAGCACATCTTTAAGTAAGTAATTCCATTCTCTTAACTACCTGGAGTTTTATTACTATAGAGTCCTACTCACCCTTTTTATTTCTACTTCCACAATACCCCTTCCTAGTGAACTGCTTTCTCTTTGACTTCTAAGTACTCCGTGATTTTTACCCCATTGTGGGCTGTCTTATTGTCATCGAATCTGGTAACCACAATATCTTAAAAGTACAAATTCCACACGTTGGAAAAGAAATGGAGTTTAGTTGTTAGTGAAATAGGAGGAATATTCTGTACCGAAATATGTTTTGACTTCAAAATAAAGTATTCACCAAAAAAAAAAAAAAGTAGAAAACTCTCAAATTCCCTAACATCAGTCAAGCTAGAAAAAAAAAAAATTGTCCAAAGGGCCACTGCTGAGGATTTGGACGGGGCCAGAAATAACAAAGTGAAATACAGCTGGGAAATCCAGTAGCTAATACTGCTGGGGGCAAATGAGAACAAAGGCTTCCAGTGGTGGCATAAGCCTGCAATCCAGCCCGGGACAGAAAGAGTCTCAGGGGAGATGGTGGGACCCCTGCGGAGAAGAAGCTTCCTCTCTGCGGGGGGCTCTGGGGCTAATCAGGAGACATTGTACAGGGCAGAGGGAGTCCATGCTAGGAAGCTGGGTGTTTGCTCATCCCGTGGGGTAGGGGGCTGGGGAGGCAAATCTGCATTCTGATCCTGCTCTTGACTTGTGAATGAAATAAAAGGAGGTTTCCAGCTCTTCGTGACAGCAGGGCAGAGACTTGCACATGGCTGGTGCTGGGAAATGGACATGGCCAGTTCTTTTAGTTGGGTTTTCTGGAATAAGCCTGCTTTTCAGTTTGTCAAGATTTCGTTTTCCTCTGTCTGTCCTCTTTAGGGAAGGGCTCAGATTCTTGCTTTCACTCCCCCCCCCCCCCATCATCCGATGCATTTCATATGCAGCGTCCATGAGCCTAGCTTGACTTAATAAATCTGACCACACAGATTGACCCTTTTGATCAGATATGTAATTTTCTTCTCTATTTAATGTGTCTATGGCTGTAGGATGAATTTTTATCTAGCCTCTATCTTTTTTTCCTTTTTTTTTATTTATAAAAAGGAAACATTGACAAAAACCATAGGATAGGAGAGGTGCAACTCCATACAATTCCCACCACCAGAACTCCATATCCCATCCCCTCCCCTGATAGCCTTCCCATTCCCTAACCCTGTGGGAATATGGACCCAAGGTCATTGTGGGATGCAGGAGGTTGAAGGTCTGGCTTCTGTAATCGCTTCCCCTCTGAACATGGGTATCAACAGGTCGACGCATACTCCCAGCCTGCCTCTCTCTTTCCCTAGTGGGGTGGGGGCTCTGGGGAAGCAGAGCTCCAGGAC
Organism: Erinaceus europaeus; assembly: GCF_950295315.1. Classification (NCBI taxonomy): domain Eukaryota; kingdom Metazoa; phylum Chordata; class Mammalia; order Eulipotyphla; family Erinaceidae; genus Erinaceus; species Erinaceus europaeus. Next base: position 10,578,801 of record NC_080169.1, read on the forward strand.
ATATTGGTGGGGTTGTCTGTCCAAGGATGTCTGGTCAGCATCATGTTAGCTTCTGGAACCTGGTGGCTGAAAAGAGAGTTAACATACAAAGCCAAACAAATTGTTGACCATGAACCTAAAGGCTGGAATAGTGCAGATGAAGAGTTGGGGCATACTCCATCTTGTAGATAGCTAGTAGGCATATTTTAGTTGTATTCCAAAGGTCCTGTGGCTATACTAGTTTTTGTTTTGTTCTTTTCTCTGATCCTGAAATCTGATATGCAAGTGGATCCAAGTTATTGTCTGGAGGAGATGATATTATGGCTGGAAAAAGGACCAGAAAGCTGGATCAGGGAAGACAGTAGCTCCCTAATATGGGAAAGGGCTATAAATATTGTTGACTGTAAACCCCATCCATTTGATGTGATCTGGGGCCCATATTCAGCTTAGGAGCCTATGTGACCTCTGCATCCCCGTAAATCTGAGCTCACATTCTGTGGTCATGAGTAGGAACATTCCAAGCTGCCCCAATTTCAGGATCCATCTTCCTCAGGTGTAGCATAGAGTATGTTGTCCAGCCTCCTTTTGGATGATGAACATTCTCTACCATTGTTGATCCAAGTTGAGGGCAAGGTACTATGGGGGGCCCACAAAGGGGTCTATTTTGTTGTCCCTGATAGAGATGACCAGTAACAATGGAGAGAGGGATTTATTAGAGGTCTAGGCCCATCATGTCTGTATGGGAGTCTCAGGAATCCCCGAATAGGACTCCAGCTGATGGAATGGCCTGATAGTGACTAAAGAATCATCGTTAAAGTTTATCAGTCGCTTGTGCTTATTCAGCTTTTGCAGTCTTTGCTTTGCTAAGGTTAGCTTTTCAGTGAGTGAGAGAACTGTAATAGGAAGTAGGCGAGGAGGGTATCTAAGTCTAATTAGATAAAATTTCATTAGGAACTTTATACTGACTCACTGCAGAGTACTCTGTACTTTTGCGTTCAGGTATATATTTTGCCCTAATTTATGGTTACATGTGAACATATGTTCTATATCATGGGACCTGGTCTATATCTAGGTTTTGGGACTTTGTTAAGAAGTGAACCACCTGGAATGGAATTAGAGAATACTATGAAAGGAAAGGTCTCACCCAAGTAATGAGGGTGAAGGGTTGACATTCCATGCCTGACGTCTCTGGACACAGTCTGAAGTGAAGCATGCTGAGGTGGTACTTGTTGCGTTGATCAGGTTGGGATCAGCGATGCAATATTACTTGGTATGAATTGAGAGAAGCATGCAGGAAAGTGAGCCCCACCCTAGAGGTTCCACGACTGGAGGAAATATAGACTTTATAGAGGAAGCGGGAGGTTCCTGCTATCATAGGGTTAAGAAGACAATAGATAGTTATTGCTATAATCACATTATTTGGCAATTGGGTTAACTTTGAAATATCCCTTTGTTAGGCTTTGCTGTGTCATACACAACATCACCATAATCACCATAATTTATGTCCTTTGACATTATTTGTGTATAGCTGTGCCACAGGTTGCTTCTGTTCTCCCTGGTCTAGGCTCTTAAGAAAGTCAACATATCGAAGACTGAGTCTATGTATTAAAAAGACTCAGTCTGTGCTTTAAAAAGTCTGAGACATTCAGTTAATTTTTCCCCTCGCATATTAATTTTTTTCTTTTTATTTATTTTTCCCTTTTGTTGCCCTTTTTATTATTGTGGCAGTTATTATTGTTGTAGTTATTGATGTCGTTGTTGTTAGATAAGACAGAGAAATGGGGAGAGGAGGGGGAACACAGAGAGGGGGAGAGAAAGGTAGACACCTGCAGACCTGCTTCACCGCCTGTGAAGGAACTACCATGCAAGTGGGGAGCCTGGGGCTCGAACCAGGATCTTTAAGCTGGTCCTTGTGCTTTGTGTCATGTGTGCTTAACCCGCTGTGTTATGTATGGCCTGACTCCCCATCTCATATTAATTAAATAGTGATTTATATGACTACAAATTAATAGGAGTGTACATAAACACCATTCCCACAACCAAAAGACTGTGTCCCATCCTATCCCCACCCCCACCCCCTGAAGCCGAACATCCACCCTCACCCTCACCCCAGGGCTTTTACTTTGGTGCCCTACTTCATAGCCTCTTATCTTTTTTTATATATATTTGTTTATTTATTTTTGTTGCCCTTGTTGTTTTATTGTTGTAGTTACTATTGTTGTTATTGATGTCTTCATTGTTGAATAGGACAGAGAAAAATGGAGAGAGGAGAGGAAGACAGAGAGGGAGAGAGAAAGACAGACACCTGCAGACCTGCTTCATCGCCTGTGAAGTGACTCCCCTACAGGTGGGGAGCCGGGGGCTCGAACCGGGATCCTTACGCCGGTCCTTGTGCTTTGCGCCACATGCGCTTAGCCCGCTGTCCTACTGCCCAGCTCCCTAAAACCTCTATCTTTTACCTTCACTGATAATTAGACATAGTTTGTGTATTACTTTCCACCAGTTGACAATAAAGAAAGACAATCAGAAGCAGGTGGAAACACCAGAGTACTTCTGGTCTACCAGACCTTTATGCCTTCACTCCTGGTGTGACATGCTTCAAGCTATCCTCCATTGCATATATGAATCATCTACACCCATGATGCCTGATATCTACCCTCAGAAATTCTGCACCTTATACTGTGAGTTCGCTATGAATTGGAAACTGTCTCTGTCTGGGATGTAGCACTTACCAGTTCAGTCCTTGCTCTGAGAAGCCAGAGGACACACACATCAAACACCCAAGCAAAGATGCCAACAAGACAATGCAGCTAGTGCTCTTGAATTACTAAGACAGGTGTATGCTACGTAGAGACTCAGGTGGGAGGGGGATCAGGATAGCCAAGACCTTGCTTTCTGCTGTCTTTTCTTTCTTTCTTTCTCTCTCTCTTTCTTTCTTTCTTTCTTTCTTTCTTTCTTTCTTTCTTTCTTTCCCTTTTGTTGCCCTTGTTTTTTCATTGTTTTTGTAGTTATTGTTGTTGTTATTGATGTTGTCGTTGTTGGATAGGACAGAGAGAAATGGAGAGAGGAGGGGAAGACAGAGGGGGAAGAGAAGGATAGACACCTGCAGACCTGCTTCACCGCCTGTGAAGTGCTTCCCCTGCAGGTGGGGAGCCAGGGGCTCGAACCAGGATCCTTACGCAGGTCCTTGTGCTTTGCTCCATGTGCGCTTAACCCGCTGTGCTACTCTTGACTCCCTGTCTTTCCTTTTCTTTTTTTTTTTATTGCCCCCCTCAGCTGTCTTTCTATTTAAAATTTAAATGAGAAGAACCCATGGTGAGAAGTTCTAACAGGATTTATACTACTTTAAAAGGTTTGCTGGGGGCCGGGTTGTGGTGCATCTGCTTGAGCGCACATGTTACTATCCACAAAGACCCAGGTTCGAGCCCCCTGGCCCCCACCTGCAGGGGGAAAGCTTCACAAGTGGTGAAAGCAGTGCTGCGGGTGTCTCTCTGTCTCTCGCCCTCTCTGTCACTTCCATCCCTCTCAATTTCCGACTGTCTCTATTCAATAAATAAATAAAGATAAAGAAAGTGTTATCAAAATTAATAAAGAGGCTTGTCGTGTCCGTGCCTCAGATCTGAGAGAAGACCAGTGTGGTGAAGGAGCAGGGCAGAGGGGCTGATGATGTTGAGGAGGGACCCTGTGAGGTGCTGGAGGCTGAAACATTTGAGGTTCATTGTTAGTATATCATTCTGGCTGCTATACAGTGGCTGTTATGAAAGGGCGGGATTTAGAATTAGGGAGCTGGGGGCCCAGCAGTATCACACAGGGTTAAGCGCACATAGTATGAAGTTCAAGGACCCATGCAAGGATCCCAGTTCAAGCCCCCCCCCCCATCCCTGGCTCCAACTCCCCACCTGCAGGGAGATCTCTCTTTCCCTCTCTATCTTCCCCATCTCTCACACTTTCTCTCTTTTTTATAATTTTATTATTGTTTAATCCTTATTTATTGGATAGAGACAGTCAGAAATCCAGAGTGAAGTGGGGCAGAGAGAGGGAGAGAGACAGCTGCAGCCCTGCTTCACCACTCATGAAGCTTTCCCCCTGCAGGTGGGGACTGCATATTCTAACATAGGCACTCAACCAGGTGAGCCACCACCCAGCCCCTCTCACACTTTCTCTCTGTTTAAATATATATATGGCAGAAGTTGAGCTATTTGCAACATTTGGCATCATTACCTTTGCTTCTGAATTTACAAAGTTCCTGCAGTAACCTTATGAGAGGTCATCCCAATTTTCCACATTGACAGATGGGGAAACTGAGGCCCTATATGTAGCCAAACCAAGGTTTGAACCCATAGGGTTTGATTCCAGAGCTGGAATTCTTAACCGTGAAATTATAGCCCTGTAGCTGTCTACTTTTGTGAAACACTGTGAGATCATCCATAAATAGAAAAGAAAACATAAGATAAAGCAGGGCTTGCTTGGTTTGCTCTACAGTGTGGTTTCTGGACTCCTAGGAAGAGGGTTTAGGAGTGACTGGGGGAGATTCCATTTGCTTTGCCCTCTTATTTGTCCAGTTTTGTCTCCTGGTGACGTGCCTGTCCCCCACTCTCCCACCTCACCACCTGTAGTGGCTTTTGCCACAAAGCCTGAATGAATCTGCGGCTGACTCATTGTGTGAACTCTTCCTTCTCAAGAGCCGCCTGTGTAAGACCCTGGAGTTTTCACGTGCCCATAGGACATTACTCTGTCTGGCCCCACCTTGTCCACGTGTGGGTGAGCAGAGGCCACGGAATAATGGAACACTCCCTCAGCAGCTGTGTCTCTGTCTGAATAAAAGGGCAGCAGGCCACTCTCCTACATTCAGGGGAGAAAGTGGCAGGCAGAGAACATTCCCTTTTGCGTGTAAATCTGTTTGGAATATTTATTATTATCTAGAGAAAGCCAACACAGATCTGATTGCAGAAAGGCATCATGGTATCTGTCTCATGAAAGTGGGCAGCTTCTGGTCTCAGATAAACCAAAGGAATCTTGGGGAAAATCAAAAGGCCTAGAGATGATTTCCAAGAAGAAGAAGAAGAAGAAGAAGAAAGAGGAGGAGGAGGAGGAGGAGGAGGAGGAGGAGGAGGAGGAGGAGGAGGAGGAGGAGGAGGAGGAGGAGGAGGAGAAGAAGAAGAAGAAGAAGAAGAAGAAGAAGAAGAAGAAGAAGAAGAAGAAGAAGAAGAAGAAGAAGAAGAAAAAGAAGTAGTAGAAGTAGAAGAAGAAGAAGAAGAAGAAAATAAAGGTAAAGAGGACTGGGTATAAAACACAGGGCCAGTCAGGTGGAAGACACTGGGCAATTAGAATTCCTTTCTTTCCTCTCTTTTATTTTGATAGGGCAGAGAAGAATTGAGAGGAGAGGAGAGGAGAGGAGAGGAGAGGAGAAGAGAGAGAGAGAGAGAGAGAGAGAGAGAGAGAACCTCCAGCACTGCTTCAGGGCTCCTGAAACTCCTCTCCCCACCCCCTCCCAAGTGGGGACCATGGGCTTGAACCCAATCCTTGTACAAGGTGACATGTGTGCACTGTCCATCCCCTACTTGGCTATTCTTTGTTTTTTTTTCCTTTTCCTTTTCCTTTTTGCCTCCAGGGTTATTGCTGGGGCTTGATGCCTGCTTGAATCCACTGCTCCTGGAGGCTATTTTTTTTCCCCTTTTGTTGCCCTTGTTGTTTTATTGTTGTTGTGGTTATTGTTGTTATTGATGTTGTCATTGTTAGATAGGACAGAGAGAAATGGAGAGAGATGGGGAAGCAACCCTCCTGCAGGTGGGGAGCCAGGGGCTAGAACCAGGATCCTTACGTCCATCCTTGCGCTTTGCACCACGTGCGCTTAGCCCACTGTGCTACCACCCGTCCCTCCCATCCTTGGCTATTCTTAACCCATCCCCCCCAAAGAACTGATGCAGAAGAGGAGGGACAAGACAAGAGCAAAAAATGTCTGAAAACAATCAGTGAGAGACCAATGACTCCCTTTCTCTCAGAGCTCTGCAGGCAGGGCTGATGTTTGCTTCAAAGATGCAAGTGAGGCTTCAGAACCTTGATACATCAAGTTATGGGATTTGATCTGGGCTGAGACCTCTCTGGGGGCAGGCGGTACTAAAGCCCGCACTGTAAGATTCTTCTTCCAGCCTTGTCAGGAAAACAAGGAGAGTTCATGATGAGACAGTTTTAAGACTTGACGACTGAGGCTTTTAAGTGTGACTGTGATCCTCTGGGAGCACAGGCAAGTCTAAAAATTATGGAAAGACTGTTCTTCAGGTATTTAAGAGAAGGCAGAGGGCTGTCTTCATGGATATTTTTATTGATTCCTTAACATTAACTTGAGCACCACACATAGTAGAAAGGAAAAAAGTAGGACCCTGACTCTGGATGGGTATTTTAGGGAGAGGCTGCGTTCAACACATGAAAACAATTAAGTAACATATCATCAAGTGAAAAAGAGCAAGATGAAAGGCACGGCCAGGGTCTGGTGAGGGAGGATGGCTTCTTAGTCCAGGAGAGTTTGACAATGGGGTTCTGACTCCACACACAGCGAATCTAAATCCAGCATGAAACTTCTCCCAATTAACATTTCCCTTCTTTCCAAATATCAAATTTATGGACTCTTTACGACACTTGCAGAACACGGATGCCTATGCTGCACTTTCTTGCCGTCTGATCTGTTCCAGCTGTTATTAACTTTAACGTCTGGCTCTTCTCATTAATTTATGAGAAGTTCTGAACTGCAATCTCAAATGCTCCCCTGAATTTTAGACTGTCTGGGTGCAAACTTCACATGTGTTGCTCATGACCCTGGGTAATATTTCAGCCAAGCATTTTAACTCTTTGCTCTCTCTAATTACCTCTCAAGGACCCTCCGGTATTGTGTGTACCCAAGCAGTTATGACTCAGGGTTGCAAAGCTGGGGGTTTGTCAGTGTGGTTACGTCACGCCTGTCCCTTCTGCTGATCTAAACCAAGTGTCTTCAGCATTTCTGGTCCAGCCCCTGGTGCCTCCCTTTAATGTCTAATAAGCACACGAGTTTCTTTCCTATTTGTAAACAGGCCTTCACATCTAGAACAGGTAGAACTTTCCAGACATTTTTGTTTTCCCATAAAGCCTTTGAAAATATTCTCTTTCCTTCCGTTTTTGGTTTTTAGCACTAGATTTCTTAAACGCTCATCTTTTTCATGGAGGGTTCTTTGAATTTATGGTTTTATATTGCTGACGAGTGTCTTACTGTCACTGAACATAGCCTGTGGAATGGTGAGGTGGCTCAGTCCTGTGGAGGTGAGTGGTCAGCACTTGGAACTCTAGACCTCACAGAAGAGTTTTGAGACCCAGCTTATAGTTTCTCTTAGAAAGTCAATTCCAACACGATCATCTGTGGTTTTTTTTTTTTCTTCCTCTTTATAGAAATAGTGCAACCATGTTCTTTTGATGCCAGTCTCCTACTATTAATCTTTAGAATTTCTAAAGTGACTTCTCTCATAATGAGACATTCTGTGAGCTTGATTCTAAGGCATGGTTTTTTCAATTTTTTTTTTTTCTTCTCTGTTTTATGTCCAGAGTAGTAAGATGCTAATTAGAAACTCTATTAAGCAGAGCTGGTTATCGGGATGATATTGGCCACTATTCTGAGAAGAGTTGTGATCCTTCAGGGTGATGGCCCGTGTCCTCACCAGGACACGGTGAAGCAGGAGTTCTTCTGTCCTGTGAATTCTGAAGCCAAGTGTGTGAAGGGGGCTTAGAATTAGTACAGAAGCTGCAGGGCCCGTGCTCTAGGATGGGGGTGTGGAGTTAATGAGCTTGGACGCTTCCGTAATGCCACTGATTATGTGTGTATTGTAGCTTTACTTGACCTTATCTAGCTAATGATACATGAGCCCAACATAAAATATTTATTTCAGAATAATTGCTTCCTTTGAAGGCTAACTGATTTTTTTTTTCAAAGAGCCAAAGCAGAAATAGAGGTATTGGAGTTGTTTCTATATTTTGTTCCTGGAGAGTTAAGAGTAGAATCTATGATTTTGTTGCTTTTATTTGAATCTTTAAGTAATTTCATTTTGTGACAACATGGTTGTGTCCCTAGTAGAGCACACATGGTATAATTCTCAAGGACCTGGGTTCAAACCCCCAGGCCCCACTTGCAAGAAGTGAGGAGCCTTGTGAACAGTGAATCAGTGCTGCAGGTGTCTCTCATCCTCTCTCTTTCTCCTTGTCCTCCTCCTCCTCCTCCTGCTTCTTCATCTTTATTTACTTATTGGCTAGAGACAGCCAGAAATTGAGAGGGAAGGGGGGAGACAGTAAGGGAGAGAGACAGAGAGACACATGCAGCCCTGCTTCACCACTGCACCTTGAGCACTGCAACATGTGCACTCAACCATGTGCGCTACAGCCTAGCCCCTCCTCTCTCCCTCTTTTTTTCCATTTTCTCTCAATTTCTTTCTGTCTCTATTCAAAATAAATAAAACAAAATAAAAACATATATAAAATCAATAAATAATTTTGTTCTTTTTTAAAGAATTTATTTATTTATTCCTGAAAAAGATAGGAGAGAGAAAGAACCAGACATCACTCTGGTACATGTGCTGCCAAGGACTGAACTCAGGACCTCATGCTTGAGAGCCCAGTGCTTTATCAACTGCACCACCTCCTGGACCACTAAATAATTTCATTCTTTAAAGTACATAGTCCTGTTATTTCATTAGCAATACTGATGATTGTCTTTTATGTTATAATCTTGTAGGAGACATTTTTGGCATTACAACATTGGAATTTGGTGGAATGTAGACTCAAAGCACTATATATATTCTCCAGAGTTATTGCTGGGACTCAGTGCCTGCCCTGCAAATCCACCTTTTAAATTTCTTTTTTCTTTTTTTTTACCTCCAGGGTTATTGCTGGGGCTCGGTGCCAGCACTATGAATCCACTGCTCCTGGAGGCTATTTTTCTCATTTTGTTGCCCTTGTTGAGGTTATTATTGTTGTTATAGCTGTTGCTGTTGTTGGACAGGACAGAGTGAAATGGAGAGAGGAGGGGAAGACAGAGAGGAGGAGAGAAAGATAGACACCTGCAGACCTGCTTCACTATTTGTGAAGCGACCCCCCTGCAGGTGGGGAGCTGGGGGCTCAAACTGGTATCCTTACCTTGCACTTCATACCACTTGAGTTTAACCCGTAGTTTAACTATGGCCCAGTCCCTATTTTTGTATTTTAAATTTTAATTTGTTAGAGTGCCACAGCCTTGCACATAAATGATTTCACAGGTCTTGAGCAAAGGCCCCCCCATTGTTTTAACACACACACACACACACACACACACACACACACACACCTTGCAACACTGCTGCATCAGCTATAGAGTTGCCTCAGGTGTGGTAAATTAGCTTCTGTGTGCTGCTGGTGCTTGTACCCCAGACTTTTTGCACAGCAGAGTAAATGTTCTACTGAATGAGCTTCCTGCTAGTCCAATTGTATTTAATGAGTCTCTTTTTTAAATGTATTATTTCTTATGAGATAGAGAATTTCACCTGAAAGAGAGAATGAGAACCCAGAGCATCATCTAATACATAAAGTGCCATCAAGAATCAAACCAGGGGAACTAGGCGGTAGTGCAGCGGGTTAAACTCACGTGGTGCAAAGCGCAAGGACAGACATAAGGATCTCAGTTCGAGCCCCTGGCTCCCCACCTGCATGGGAGTCGCTTCACAAGCAGTAAAGCAGGTTTGCAGGTGTCTGTCTTTCTCTCCCCCTCTATGTCTTTCCCTCCCCTCTCCCATTTCTTTCTGTCCTATCCAACAACAATGACAGCAATAACAACAATAACAATAAAAACAACAAGTGCAACAAAATAGGGAAAAAATAGCCTCCTGAAGCAGAGGATTCATGGTGCAGGCACCAAGCCCCAGCAATAACCCTGGAGGAAAAAAAAAAAATCAAACCAAGAACCTCAGGCATGCAGGTACTGAGCTCCAGAGTCTGAGCTATCTCTCTGGGATGTATTATGATGATTATTATTTTTTTAATTGCCACCACGGTTATTGCTGGGTTCTGTGCCTACACAATAAACCTACCTCTTCCAAATGGCCATTTTTTCCTTTTCTTTCGCTAGTTTTCTCTCTTTCTCTCTCTCTTTCTTTCTTTTTTTCTTCCTTCTTTTTTTGACAGAACAGAAAGAAATTGAGGGTGGTGGGATACACAGGGAGGGAGAAAGAGAGAAACCTGCTTCACTGCTTGTGAAACTTGCCCTCTGCAGGAGGATCTGGAACTTAAACCTGGGTCCCTGAACGTGGTGATGTGTGCTCTCTACCAGATAAGCCCGTGGCTGTATTTTTATTAAAATCGTATTTGTAAGTAGTACTTGCTTATTTGGAGAAAGTATATAGTGCACGAGAAAAGGTACCTTTATCTTGCCCTTCCTGATGTAACCAAGATCCCAAAGACAACTGTCCTTCCTGCTGGTCAGTCATTATAGAACTAGAATATGACTTTACCTTTATTTCCTGACATATCAACTGAGAATATTTGTCACTTAATACGATTTATTGACTCTCCATCATGAGAAAAAAAAAAAAAACCCTTTCAATTTCTAGTGTTTTCACTCCTTCCCTTTCCATATTAGTCTTATATCATTATTTTTCTAATGTTTAGCTTCTCAAATTTAAAGACTATCTTACTCCTTTATTGCATGTTTTCATTGTTTTCTGGTTTAAAGGGTGAGGGGACTATTTCTCTTCCCATCTCCTGCAGTTAAGCAGTGTCAAAGTTGTCAGTGCACATGTTATTCACACAATCAGAATCACATCCATTGTTTGACTTTGAACATTGACAATCAATAAGCACCGGTAAGCTTTATGGTAATGAATATTCCTATGTATTGAACACTTGATATTGAATATTGTCACATACTGGTTGCTGAATGCTAAGATCACTTATTTTGTGTGGAACTTCTGTTCTGATCTTTTAATCACCTGACAACAATGTGTTTAGCTTTAAAAGCAAGAAGCTATGGGTGCAGATGATAATGCATCTGGTTAAGTGCATGTGTTCCCCTGCGCAAGGACCTAGGCTCAAGGCCCTGGTCCTCACTTGCAGGGGGAAAGCTTCCTGAATGGTAAGACAGGGTGGCAGGTCTCCCCCTTCTTTCCTTCCCCCCCTCCCTCCCTCTCCTCTCTCTTTACTTCACTCAATTTCTCTCTGTTCTGTCAAATAAGATCTATTAATTTATTTTAAAAAACCCAATAGTGCCTTATTTTTAAAAAGTAACTTACTTGTTCTTGCCCTCTTAATTGCTTACACAAAACCTGCGATATTGCTTTTTAATAGTTCATTTAACTTCTTTACCATTTGACTTTAGAGTATTCTTAACATTCTCTCCATCCTGGTTTCCAAATTATATCTTCTGCACTTTTAAGAGAGTGCTCTTCTTTCATGAGTACACTGTTTCTCTCTATCTCTCACCTTCTGTCAGAAAGAAAGAAAAAGGAGGGGGAAAAAAAGGAAGAAAGGTAACCAGGAATGGTGGAATTATGTTGGCACCAAGCCCCAGCAGTAACCCTAGGAGAGAGGGAGGGTAGAGGAGTCTGATACTGTGGGGAAGAGCTGACATTATTTTCTCAGTGAGTTCATTTGAGATAAATACTAGACATCCAGAAAGGGAGAAGCCTCCAAAATCCATGGAATTCACTTTTCTGAGAGTATTCATTCCATTTTTTTGAATATACATATAAAAAGATGTTGATTGAAAAACTTCCAGTTACCTCGGTTCATATGTTCTGGAACATGAGACAGACCACATGATTATCATACATGTTCTATGTAAAAATTTGTCTAGGAGACCAGGTGGTGGCACACCTGGCTAAGTGCACACTCTACAGTGTGCAAAGACCCAGGTTCAAGCCTCTGGTTCCCACGTGCAGGAGGAAAGTTTCACAAGTAGTGAAGCCGGGCTGCAGCTGTCTCTCTGTCTCTATCTCCCATTTCCCTCTCAATTTCTGTCTCTATCCAATAATAAATAAATAAATAATTTTTAAAAAAATAAAGATTTGTCTAGCACAGACTTCTTCAGTGGACTGACCGTACCACTTTACTTTGGCAACTTGTAGAATATTATAGACTGCCACTTCTTTAGAGACTTGGTGTAACGTCTAGTTTCACCACTTGAATCTTGCAGATTTTGACTGGTTAAATTTAGGAACCAGGGTCATCAGAGATGGGATAATGGTTATGTAAAAAGACTCTCAGAACCTGTGGTTCTGAGGTCCCCGGTTCAATCCCCCACACCACCATAAACCAGAGTTGAGTAGTGCTGTGGCAAAAGCAAAACAAAATTTAGGATCCAGGCTCAGCTCGACCACCTGCAGACACATGTGGGTGGCTCTGAGCAAGCGCTCAACTTTGCTTTCCTCGGCTTTAAAATGGATGCCGGGGATGGGGAGATAGCGTAATGGTTAGGCAAACAGATTCTCATGCCTGAGGCTCCGAGATCCCAGGTTCAACCTCCTACACCACCATCCATCAGCCAGAGCTGAGAAGTGCTCTGGTAAAACAAATAAATAAAAATCGATGCAGTAATGCCAACTTCAGGGGGTGGTAACAGGAACTCAGTGTGAGAATGTGGTAGAACACTAAATAAATCAACTTCCCTTGTGTGAACCATCGTGCCTGGGCACAACTGCTTCTGCCTCTCTGGATTTTCTGCTCAGAGCCAGATGAGTGGCTGATGTACTGTCTCATGCAGATTTCAGACCTCTTTTGATGCTATTAAAGTCTCATTTATACCTTGCTTTTAATATACAGTGTGGGTTTCTTATGTTGTAGAAATGGAGCCCTCACACACACGCTATTTTATTGCTCTTAGACAGATGTGTGTGTGTGTGTGTGTGTGTGTGTGTGTGTGTGTGTGTGTGTGTGTGTGTGTGTGTGTATACATTTTCTATTTAATTCAGATAGTCAGCAGTGGAGGGAGGGAAGGCAGAGAGAGGGAAACACCACAGAACTCTAACCTGCCCTGATGTGGAATTCTGCATGTGGTGAGTGATGAGACCTGACCCTAGGCTGCAAGCCTGGCAAGGCACACATTCTACCCAATGAGCTCTCTCTCTTCCTCAGCATAGGGGATATTTTATTCTCTTTACGGTTTTAGAGATTGGAGATGTTTTAAAATGTGACACTACACTGTAAGATTTGGGGAAACTCTCTTAACTAGATAAAAAAGAGAACAAAACCACTGGGCATTATGTTTTCTGATAACATACAAAGATTCAATAGGGAGAGTCAGGAGGTAGCGCAGCAGGTTAAGCGCAGGTGGCGCAAAGTGCAAGGACCAGCCTAAGGATCCCAGTTGGAGTCTCCAGCTCCCCACCTGCAGAGTCACTTCACAGGCGGTGAAGCAGGTCTGTAGGTGTCTTGTCTTTCTCTCCCCCTCTCTGTCTTCCCCTCCTCTGTCCATTTCTCTCTGTGTTATCCAACAATGACGACATCAGTAACAACAACAATAATAACTACAACAATAAAACAACAAGGGTAACAAAAGGGAAAATAAATAAATATTAAAAAATATATTAAATAGTACAACTTCTCAAGGCAACTAACACCCCGGCCAAGAATTATTTTTAAGATTTTACTCCTTTCCATTGGAAGAGTTGGTTATTCCCTGAGGAAGATTTTTTTAATTTACTATCTCTATTTATTTATTTGATAGAGACAGCCAGATATTGAGAGGGAAGGGGGGAGATAGAGAGGGAGAAAGATGGAGAGACACCTGCAGACCTGCTTGTGAAGCTGTTCCCTGCAGGTGGGGACTGGGGTTTGAACCTGGGCACTTGTGGGTTGTAACATGTGGACTCAACTAGGTGTGCCATCACCAACCCCCTGATAGACTAGTTTTTAAAGTGGCTAATTTGGTAGTTTAGTAAACACTTGAGCTACATAGTTCTACTCTACTCATTGTCATAATGAACACTTGAGATTGACTATGCCATCAAACCATATCTTCAGGTGACTATGTCATCAAACCGTATCTTAAATTGAGTGCTTATTTACTTAAGACTAGCAGCATAGGGAAGATTGTCTCTAAGCATCTCTACATGTTTACATTTTTACTTCAACAGTTTCCTGTGTGTGTGTGTGTGTGTGTGTGTGTGTGTGTGTGTGTATGTGTGTGTGTGTGTGTGCATTCTATATGGAAACATTTTATTTACCTATTTTTAAATTTCTTTATTGGGGCATGAATGTTTTACATTCGACAGTAAATATAGTGGTTTGTACATGCATAATATTTCTCAGTTTTCCATATAACAATACAACCCCCACTAGGTCCTCTGTCATCCTTCTTGGATCTGTATTTTCCCCACCCACTCACCCGGGAGTCTTTTACTTTGGTGCAATATACCAATTCCAGTTCAGGTTCTACTTGTGTTTTCTCTTCTGATCTTTTTTCAACTTCTGCCTGAGAGTGAGATCATCTCATATTCATCCTTCTGTTTCTGACTTATTTCACTTAACATGAATTTTTCAAGGTCCATCCAAGATTGGCTGAAAACAGTGAACTCACCATTTTTATTCCATTGTGTATATATACCACAGCACGCTTAGCCACTCATCTGTTGTTGGACACCTGGGTTGCTTCCAGGTTTTGGCTATTACAAATTGTGCTGCTAAGAACATATGTGTACACAGATCTTTTTGGATGGGTGTGTTGGGATCCTTAGGATAATATCTCCAGGAGAGGAATTGCAGGATCACAGGGTAGGTCCATTTCTATCCTCAGACTGCTTTCTACAGGGATGGAACCAATTTACACTCCCACCAGCAGTGCAGGAGGGTTCCTTTGACCCCACAACCTCTCCAGCATTTGCTACTGTTGCCTTTTCTATTGTATGACATTCTCACAGAAGTGAAGTGGTATCTTGTTGTCTTTATTTGTATTTCTCTGACAATCAAAGACTTGGAGCATTTTTTCATGTGTTTTTCAGCCTTTTGGATCTCTTCTGTGGTGAATATTCTGTCCATGTCCTCCCCCCATTTTTGGATGGGGTTATTTGTTTTCTTGTTGTTGAGTTTGGCAAGCTCTTTATATATGTTGGTTATTAAACTCTTGTCTGATGTATGGCATGTAAAGATCTTCTCCCATTCTGTGAGGGGTCTCTTGGTTTGGGTGGTGGTTTCTTTTGCTGTGAAGAAGCTTTTTAATTTGATGTAGTCCCATAGGTTTATACTTGCCTTAGTCTTCTTTGTAATTGGATTCGTTTCATTGAAGATGTCTTTAAAATTTATGCAGAAAAGAGTCATGCCAATATTTTCCTCTAAGTATCTAATAGTTTGTGGTCTAACATCCAAGTCCTTGATCCACTTGGAATTTACTTTTGTATTTGGTGTAATATAGTGGTTCAGTTTCATTCTTCTACATGTTTCAACTGATTTTTTCCAACACCATTTGTTGAAGAAACTCTGCTTTCCACATTTAATAGTCTGGGCACCTTTGTCAAAGATTAGATGTCCATAGGTGTGGGGGCTTACTTCTGGGCTCTCAATTCTATTCCACTGGTCAGTGTGTCTATTCATGTTCCAGTACCAAGCAGTTTTGATTACAATGGCCCTATAATACAATTTGAGATCTGGGAGTGTGATGCCTTCAGTTCTGTCCTTTCTTCTCAAGATGTCTTTGGCAATTCTAGGTCTTTTCTGGTTCCAGATAATCATTTGTAGCATTTGTTCTATTCTCCTAAAAAATGTGGTTGGGATCTTGATGGGGATAGCATTAAATTTGTAGATGGCTCTGGCTAGATAATGTTAATTCTTCCAACCCATGAACATGAAATATCTTTCCACTTCTTTGTGTCTTTTTCAGTTTCCTTGAGTAGTGACACCTAATTTTCAGTATACAAGTCTTTCACTTCTTTAGTTAGGTTTATTCCTAGATATTTGATTGTTTTTGTTGTTATAACAAAAGGAATTGATTTATGGATTTCAACTTCTTCTAATTTAGTGTTTGCATAGAGGAATGCCACTGACTTTTGAATGTTAATTTTGTAGCCTGACACATTACTGCATTGCCTGATGATTTCCAAAAGCTTCTTGCTAGATTCCTTAGGTTATTCTATGTATACTATCATGTCATCTGCAAATAGGGAGAGTTTGACTTCTACTCTTCCAATCTGTATGCCTATAATTTCTTGCTCCTGCCTGATTGCTATGGCAAGAACTTCCAACACTATGTTGAATAGTAATGGTGATAGTGGGCATCCCTGTCTAGTACCTGATCTGAGGGGAAATGCTTCCAGTTTTATATTGAAACATTTTTAAGGAAATGGCTAATGTAAATTCTTTTTTTTTTTTTTTTGCCTCCAGTCGCTGGGGGTTGGTGCTAGCACTATGAATCCACTGCTTCTGTGCTCCCCCCTTTAAATGTTTTCATTAAGACAGAAATTGAGAGGGAAGGGTCGGTAGAGAGAGGGAGAGAAAGACAGATACTTGCAGACCTGCTTCACCACTTGTGAAGCGACTTCCCTGCAGGTTTGGACTCCAGGACTTGAACCCGGATCCTTATACGGGTTCTTGCTTCGGACTATATGTGCTTAACCGGTGCGCCCCCCCCCCCCCCCCGTGTAAATTCTTCCTAATAAATTTATTGACATGGTCCATTTTCAATGCCAATAGACTACTAAAATCCACAAACTTGAAGAAATCAATGTTGTGTAAGATCTGTTTTGTTTTTAAATTGCAAAGTTTATTTTTAGTCTGTCTCACGTGTTACTAGGTTTAAAGACATTAAAGTTGTCACTTTTATAGACCATCCCATTGTAAAAACTGGTGGTATTTTAAGGGCTAGGATACCGACAACACGAGGATGCATGTGTGCAGCTTGAAGGTGGTGCCACAATCTGCAAACACTTTTACAAGTCAGATCTCATTGAGACGGGGGTGGTGAATGTGTTTATGAACTTTTAAGTACAGGCTACCCACCTCTCATGAAGTCAATGTCAGAGTTTTCCTTTATTTTTACTAATGCATCCCTGAAGAATGTGTAATGGACTGTAGTGTCAGAGAGAGAGAGAGAGAGAGAGAGAGGAGAAAAAAGTGTTTACTGCAACTCAGACAGAAGAGAAGGCAGTTTGCTTAGAGTTTGAGCTCTGACTCTTACATCACCCCTCGGGCCTAAATTGAAAAGACTCGTTATTACAATGATTGCCTGCAATACAGAGCCATGTCAGAAGTGGGAAGATAGGTTGTTGATCAGAGAAGATAGCATAGTTAAGAGCTGGAGAAGGGAGTTGGGCAGTTGCAAGGACCAGAGTAAGGATCCTGGTTCCAGCCCCCGGCTCCCCACCTGCAGGGGAGTCGCTTCACAGGCAGTGCAGCAGGTCTGCAGGTATCTATCTTTCTCTCCCCCTCTCTTTCTTCCCTTCCTCTCTCCATTTCTCTCTGTCCTATCCAACAACGATGATAACAATAATAACTACAACAATAAAACAACAAGGGCAACAAAAGGGAATAAATTATTAAATTTTTTTAAAAAAATTACTCAAAAAAAGAGAGAGAGAGAGAGCTGGAGAAAAACTGAAAAGCTAAAAAAAAAAAAATCCCAACTGAAGTAACTGGGTTAAGCCATGACTTACTTGGTGAGGCCACACTCTGGGGTTGGTGAGGGTGAAGAGGTGCGATTGGTGTTAAGACCTATTTTCTATGTGGTCCTATACCTTTTGGGCTGGAGGTGGTTCCCTAAGTCAGAAGCACCAAAGTCCCAGCTTCCCAGCCCTATAGGCAAACTCTCTCTTTGAAATGCATGATGGGTTTCTGACTAGAGCTCAGTGATGGGTTCTGACTAGAGCTCAGTGATGGGTTTCTGACTAGAGCTCAGTGATGGGTTTCTGACTAGAGCTCAGTGATGGGTTCTGACTAGAGCTCAGTGATGGGTTTCTGACTAGAGCTCAGTGATGGGTTCTGACTAGAGCTCAGTGATGGGTTTCTGACTAGAGCTCAGTGATGGGTTCTGACTAGAACTCAGTGATGGGTTTCTGACTAGAGCTCAGTGATGGGTTCTGACTAGAGCTCAGTGATGGGTTCTGACTAGAGCTCAGTGATGGGTTCTGACTAGAGCTCAGTGATGGGTTCTGACTAGAGCTCAGTGATGGGTTCTGACTAGAGCTCAGTGATGGGTTCTGACTAGAGCTCAGTGATGGGTTTCAGTGATGGGTTTCTGACTAGAGCTCAGTGATGGGTTCTGACTAGAGCTCAGTGATGGGTTTCTGACTAGAGCTCAGTGATGGGTTTCTGACTAGAGCTCAGTGATGGGTTTCTGACTAGAGCTCAGTGATGGGTTTCTGAGTAGAGCTCAGTGATGGGTTTCAGTGATGGGTTTCTGACTAGAGCTCAGTGATGGGTTCTGACTAGAGCTCAGTGATGGGTTTCTGACTAGAGCTCAGTGATGGGTTTCTGACTAGAGCTCAGTGATGGGTTTCTGACTAGAGCTCAGTGATGGGTTTCTGACTAGAGCTCAGTGATGGGTTTCTGACTAGAGCTCAGTGATGGGTTTCTGACTAGAGCTCAGTGATGGGTTTCTGACTAGAGCTCAGTGATGGGTTTCTGACTAGAGCTCAGTGATGGGTTCTGACTAGAGCTCAGTGATGGGTTTCTGACTAGAGCTCAGTGATGGGTTTCTGAGTAGAGCTCAGTGATGGGTTTCTGACTAGAGCTCCGTGATGGGTTTGTGACTAGAGCTCAGTGATGGGTTTCTGACTAGAGCTCCGTGATGGGTTTGTGACTAGAGCTCCGTGATGGGTTTGTGACTAGAGCTCCGTGATGGGTTTGTGACTAGAGCTCAGTGATGGGTTTGTGACTAGAGCTCAGTGATGGGTTCTGACTAGAGCTCCGTGATGGGTTCTGACTAGAGCTCAGTGATGGGTTCTGACTAGAGCTCCGTGATGGGTTTCTGACTAGAGCTCCGTGATGGGTTCTGACTAGAGCTCAGTGATGGGTTCTGACTAGAGCTCCGTGATGGGTTCTGACTAGAGCTCAGTGATGGGTTCTGACTAGAGCTCCGTGATGGGTTTCTGACTAGAGCTCCGTGATGGGTTCTGACTAGAGCTCAGTGATGGGTTCTGACTAGAGCTCAGTGATGGGTTCTGACTAGAGCTCAGTGATGGGTTCTGACTAGAGCTCAGTGATGGGTTCTGACTAGAGCTCAGTGATGGGTTTCTGACTAGAGCTCAGTGATGGGTTTCTGACTAGAGCTCAGTGATGGGTTCTGACTAGAGCTCAGTGATGGGTTTCTGACTAGAACTCAGTGATGGGTTCTGACTAGAGCTCAGTGATGGGTTTCTGACTAGAGCTCAGTGATGGGTTTCTGACTAGAGCTCAGTGATGGGTTTCTGACTAGAGCTCAGTGATGGGTTTCTGACTAGAGCTCAGTGATGGGTTCTGACTAGAGCTCAGTGATGGGTTTCTGACTAGAGCTCAGTGATAGGTTCTGACTAGAGCTCAGTGATGGGTTTCTGACTAGAGCTCAGTGATAGGTTCTGACTAGAGCTCAGTGATGGGTTTCTGACTAGAGTTCAGTGATGGGTTTCTGACTAGAGCTCCGTGATGGGTTTCTGACTAGAATTCAAAACCCAAAGAAGCTTTTAGAGCTTATGGAGGCTTGTACATTTAGCACAGGTCTGATGTGTACTTTCCTTGAAGTTTGACATTATCATCACAAACCGATACAAGATGTTTGATAAAATAAGGAGATGGGGGGTAGAGCGGTGTTGGTTCACCTGGTTGATTACACACACTACAGTGCGCAAGGACCCCAGTTCAAGCCCCTGATCCCTGCCTGCAGAGGGGAAGCTTCACCAGAGGTTTAGTAGAGCTGTGGGTGTCTCTCTTCCTATCTTCTCCACCCCTCTCAATTTCTCTCTGATTCTAATAATAAATAAATAAAATTTTAAAAAGATAAAATAAGGAGATTTTTATGACTTCTTACAAAAAAAGATGTAGCTGGTATTGTTTAACCTTTTCTCTTTGGTTACCAGGAAACTCAGATTTAAAATGACTGTTCAAACTAGTTTTCTCTATTGGACCTTCCTTCTTTTCTCCCTCCCTCCTTCCTTCCCTCCCTCCTTCCCTTCCTTCCTTCCTTCCTTCCTTCCTTCCTTCCTTCCTTCCTTTCTTCCTTCTTTCCTTCCTGATACAGAGAAAGCAGAGAGGCAGAGAGAGAAGAAGAGTGGGAGAGACCACAGCACTGAAGCTTTCTTTTAAAAAAAAAAAATTTATCATATATAGAGAAATTGAGACGGGAGGGAGATATATATATATAGAGAGAGAGAGAGACAGAGACACACCTGTAGCCCTGATTCACCACTTGTGAAACTTTACCCAACAGGTGGGGACCAGGGGCTTGAACCCAGGACCTTGCATACTGTAGTGTGTGCGCTCAATGAGGTACCACCGCCTACCCCCCCTCCCCTGAAGCTTTCTTTAATGTGATGAGGGCCGGGGGTTTGAACCTGAAGGCTCACATGGCTAAACAGTGCGCTATCCAGACGACTTATGTAGCCAGCCCTTTATTGGATCTTAATGTTTATATTCTCTATTTAGCTTTTTTTTTAATGTCCTAAAAGACATTCCTTTTTTATTGTCCTAAAAGACTTCCTTTTTTTTATTTCATAGGACAGAGAGAAATTGAGAAGAAATGAGCCAGAGAGGGTCAGAGAGAGAGAGAGAGTCCCGCAGCCCTGTTTCACTACTTGTAAAGCTTCCTTCAGTGTTGGAATCAGGGGCTTGAACCTGGGTCTGTGCATGTAACATGTCTGCACTCACCTTCCTGCACCCCTGCTCAGCCCTGTTTAATTTCTGGTAGGTCTTGAGCATCTAGATAGTTTCCTGGATGGACATTGCATTTTTTACCATTTCATGAGCTGCCTGCAATCTTTGAGGGAAATGAGACCGAGTACTAGAGTACTACAATGACACCACTCCTGACCACTTAACTAGCAGGCTATGGAAACAATATGTGGTGTAGACATGCCTGACAGCTGAAGTAGAGTGTTGAGGAGTCGTGTGTTGAGTGAACTCGCGTGGACCCAGTCCTCGGTGTCCTGTCCCCTTAAATGGCTGACCTTTTCAGAAAAACGGACACTCCTCTTCTTCCCAGTAAGATTTCGAGATGTCAGAAAGGCCCCAGAGGCAGCCTATCAGTAACTCAGCTGTGAGACTTTTCCCTCCCTACCACCTGCGCTGTTTGTGTGTTTTTAATATTCCAACCTGCTATCACTTTTTTTTCTTTTTTGTTTTCGATTTTTAAATCAAATCAGATTTCGGGACACTTATTCGTCACTGTCCTTTCTTCAAGTCCCAGTGTACAGTGGCTTGCTTGGTAAGCGTGTTTTAATGCCTTAGAATCTGGATCCCTCCTGCTAAAAATGAGATGATGAATCAAGTCCTATAGCATCCTCCCCATGTTTTCAAGTTATCATAGCTCTGCAGCTTCTCTTTTCTTGGCTCCTAGAGCCCCCAACACCCCTCTGAAGGCCCCACCACGCAAATGTGGTCTAGTTATACTCTCGGAAATAAGAGGCTTGTCTCCTGAGGACCGCTCCCCATTAGGGGCGGGAGTATAATCCTTAACATTGTTTTTCTTTGCTTTCAAATGGCTGGGGACAGGGAGTCAGGAGTGAGAACTCCCTTTGTTTCATGCCGTGTGCATGGCAGGGGAAGAATGTAGCAGGGCAGAAAATGAAGAAAGACATAAAAGGAGCTCAGCTCAAGGAGGTCAGATCCATCAGAGGCTTAGCGTTGCCTTCAAAGATGCCTGGGACAGGTGGCAGTTCAAGACAATCACAGCGGCCCCAGCCGCTGGAGCTGAGATAAGGGATAACTGCAGAAGCCTGCTATCTGCTGCCCGCGTGCTTTGATGTGACTCTGCTAGCAAGACTTTGGGGAGAGGGCCGAGTGCCTTCCTCTAGGATAGGCTGCTGTTGCTCAGTCCTTTAAGGTCTCATTACAGAGCTCTTTAAGGATTAATCCTCTTTAGGGTTTACATGGGATGGTTTTGTCCAGAGACCCCGCCAGGGACTGGGGTGCCACCTACACAAGGTACCACATGCCCCTTTCCCTTCCTCTTTGCTTTCTGTGTTGCTGTATTTAAGATATAAACCTCCAGCGGTCTGTGCTCCCCTTTCTAGCCGTTGCTGAGCTGTTGTGGTACTCGGTTTGGGTCTTTCTTTGCAGTCGGTGAACCCTAAGTACTCAATTGTCAGGTTTTCTTACTCATCTGTTTTGCTCTTCAGTTTGCTTTTTTATTAATTAATTGATTTATTTATTTATTCCCTTTTGTTGCCCTTATTGTTTAACATTGTTGTAGTTATCATTGTTAGATAGGACAGAGAAATGGAGAGAGGAGGGGGAAGACAGAGATGGGGAGAGAAAGACAGACACCTGCAGACCAGCTTCACCGCCTGTGAAGTGACTCCCCTGCAGGTGAGGGGCCAGGGCTGAACTGGGATCCTTATACCGGTCCTTGCGCTTTGTGCCACCTGCATTTAACCCGCTGCACTAAAGCCCGACTCCCAGTTTATTTTATTTTATTTTATTTTATTTTATTTTATTTTATTTTTATTTTCCTCCATGGTTATTGCTGGGGCTTGGTGCCTGCACTACGAATCCACTGCTCCTGGAGGCTATTTTTCCCCTTTTTGCTGTCCTTGTTGTTTATCCTTGCTGTGATTATTATTGTTGTTATTGCTGTTATTGTTGTTGGATAGGACAGAGAGAAATGGAGAGAGGAGGAGAAGACAGCAAGGAAGAGAGAAAGACACCCACAGACCTGCTTCATCACCTATGAAGCGACCTCCCTGCAGGTGGGGAGCTGGGGGCTTGAACCGGGATCCTTACACCGGTCCTTGCGCTTTGTGCCATGTGCGCCTAACCCACTGCGCCACTGCCCAGCCCCCCAGAGTTTAAATATATAAACTCTGCTATATTCTGCAGTCCTCTCGATCTCTTTTTTAGAGAGACTTTATGATGTTACTCTGTAATGGGCTGGTGAGAACGTTTGCCATGTTGCCCTCAACTGTATTGTGTTGGCAGGAAAGATTCTATCTGAGGAAAGAACACCTCACTGAAAAAAGATTGTTTTCAGTAAATAAGGTAAAACTTCATTTTTGTTAAAATAATGCTCTTGGGGAAAAGAGAAGCTACAGAGTTTATTTGACTCATACAACAGCAACACCAAAGCAAAATACCTCTTAAATTTTATAAACTCTGTCCTGACACTAGGACTTTTTGGTCAAAGATAGGGTATCACAGACTTCCAAGTGGCCCTTCGAAGAAACAAGTAGAGAGTTTTGAGACGTGCATGGAGCAGAAGCAAGTCGAGGAGTGACGTTAGCCCCAGGAATACCACGTTTCAGGTTGGGAACTATTCTGGGAATTAGATGATTAGACATGGGAAGTTCTCATCTCTTAGTCAGTGTACAAGTTAACTTGAGCTGTCAGTGACAGAAGGTAACTAACAGCTAACTAGCTTCCACTTCCTAGTTCTTTGGTGTGAGAATAGGGGGGTTGGGTTGAAACCCCTGTAGCTGGTTATTACTCTCAGACTGTGTATGAGGCACAAGGTTTTTGTTTTTGTAAGCTTCTAGGGTTATTGCTAGAGACTGTCTATGGGCCACAAGTTTGTTGTTTTTTTTTTTTTTTTGCCTCTAGGTTTATTGTTGGGGCTCAGTGCTTGCATTACGAATCCACTGCTCCTGGAGGCCATTTTTTACCATTTTGTTGCCCTTGTTGTTACCCTTGTTATTATTGTTGTTGTCATTGCTGTTGTTGTTGTTGGATAGGACAGAGAGAAATCGAGAGAGGAGGGGAGACAGAGAGGGGGAGAGAAAGACAGACACCTACAGATTTGCTTCACCATTTGTGAAGCGACCCCCTTGCAGGTGGGGAGCTAAGGGCTCGAACCAGGATCCTTAGGCTGGCCCTTGCACTTTGCACCATGCGCACTTAACCCGCTGTGCCACCACCCGACCCCTGGGCCACAAGATTTTGTGCAGGTTATATTCCTTACATATTTGAAGTAACAAGGTAAGTGACAGTATTTAATTTGGTGACAGAAAACAGTGATGTCAGACAGGTTCCCTGACCTTATAGAGAGAAACATGTAGTTTTGCCTTTTAAAGTCTACTGAGGAATGAGGGAGATAGCTCACTGGGTACAGCACTGGCCTTGCCGTGAAAAATGTGACTGGAGTTCAGTTCCCAGCATCACATGAGAGGTACTGCGGCACTGGAGGATTGTACATGAACAGAAGCTTCCTCAGTATGGTGGGGACCAGGCTAGAATCTTGGTCACACACATGGCAAAGCACTGTGTGTGCTAATAAGTAAGCTATTTTGCTGGCCTGATAAAGATTTCCACTTGTTTCAGCCTAAGATTTTAATGCTGAAACGACCGGATTTAGGATGTAGCCATCTTGGTTGAGCTCCGTGATCTTTAGAAAGCAGAAAATTTAGCTTAGACTAGTGAAAAGAGTTGACCTGGCTATTTCCAGTGGCCCCGCTTAGCATGGATACGTAGTGGGAGACCTAGCTGAATAAGTGCCATGACCTGCCAATTAATTTTCCTTGTTATGAATACTAACTTTTTTCTGGTATTTGTAGCACAATATAGGAGGGGGTAACTAAGTAAAGATATTTGGAGTAATTAATATTCAAATATATCCGTCTGTATTATTTTTTCTCTTTAAAACATTTTTGGGGGGCCAGGCAGTGGCGCACCTGGTTAAGCGCACACATTACAGTGTGCAAGGGCCCAGGTTCAAGCCCCTGGTCCCCACCTGCAGGGGGAAAGCTTCATGAGTGGCGCCGCAGGGCTGCAGGTGTCTCTCTGTCTCTCTATCTCCTTCTTCCTTCTCAATTTCTGTCTCTAATAAACAAAGATAATAAAAATTTATTTTAAAAAAGATTTAATAAAAAACATTTTTTATTATCTATCTATTTATTTATTGGATAGAGACAGCCAGAAATCAAAAAGGAATGGGGTGATAGAGAGGGAGAGAGACAGAGAAACACCTGCAGCACTGCATCAGGACGGGGCATTTCTCTTGCCACCAAGATATTCACTGGGTTTTGGGCCTGCATGAAGATTGCAGTGTGCCTAGTGGACATTTTTTCCCTTTTTCTTTGTAGGGGGACAGGGTTTGAACCCAGGTCCTTGATAGGTCACGTGTGTGCCCTGCTGGAGGTGCCACCGCCCAAGCCCATTTGTCCGTTTTTGTTTGTAAGGTTTGAGCAGCATAACTGGTTTGTTCTAGTGAGAAATTGCTTTGCGTTCAGTCATTTTCACCCCATGGTAGATTCTAGGGAAATCTGATCATCAAAGAGTGACGTTCTTTCTCATTCATCATTGAGTTAAGTAGGGAATTTTTAAGTCTGGACTTGCACAATCAATTTTGATAGAGGGTCATTACTTAAAATAAACTAGTTTTTTTTTTAATGTGTTAGCTTTATTTATCGTATACAGACAGACAGAAATCGAGAGGGAGGGGGTAGTAGCCAGGGAGAGAGACAGAGAGACACCTGCAGCACAGCTTCACCACTTGCAAAGCTTTCCCCCTTGCAGGTGGGGACCGGGAACTCGAACCTGGGTCTTGGCTCATTGTAACATGTGCGCTCAACCAGGTACGCCACCACCCCACCCCAAAATATACTAGTTTTGTGCCTGCTTCATCTTTTAAAAAAAAATTATCTTTATGGGAGTTGGGCGGTAGTGCAGTGGGTTAAGTGCACATGGTGCAAAGTGCAAGGACTGGAGTAAGGATCCCAGTTCAAGCCCCTGGCTCCTCACCTCCAGGGGAGTCACTTCATAGGCGGTGAAGCAGGTCTGCAGGTGTCTGTCTTTCTCTCCTACTCTCTGTCTTCCCTTCCTTTCTTCATTTCTCTCTGTCTTATCCAACAACAGCGACATCAGTAACAACAACAAGGGCAACAAAAAAGGGAATAAATAAACATTTTTAAAATGATCTTTATTTATTCATGTATTGGACAGAGACAGCCAGACATTGAGAGGGAAATGGGTGATATATAAAGGAGAGAGACCCCTGCAGCCCTGCTTCACCACTCACAAAGCTTCCCCCCTGCAGGTGGGGACCAGGGGCTGGAACCTGGGTCCTTGTGCATTGTAACATGTGAGCTTAACCAGTTGTGCCACCACTCAGCCCCTGTGCCTGTTTCTTAGAAAAGATAAATAGATACTTAGTTGCTTGAAGGAAAATCAGTTGTGAATTTGGAATCAGAGGAACAGGTATCAACTTTCAGCAATTTTCTCCTTAAGATAGCTTGTAACTTCACACCTCTGATTTCTCTACCCATGCCAAGTACCTACTGCAAATTTGTGAGGAGTCGGTTTCCGAAGTACAGCTAAAAGCACACCTCGCTCTTCCTTATGGGAGACCTTGTTACTATGAAGTGTGCTTGTCTTAAGCATTTGTGTATTAGTACAGGAGGACTAGATAGTTAACATCAAAGAAAGTTACTAAGAGAGTACTTCTCATTTCGAGGGATTTTTTTTTTTAACTGAGCAGATAGATGCAAACTAAACTCATCACAGTAATCACTTCACAAGTAATGTATGTTAAGTTGTTACGCAGCTATATAATTATACACAGCTATCTTAATTATATCTTAATAAAAACTGGAAAAATAAAGAAGAGGAAAGCATTCAATAGAGGGGATGGGATACAGAACTCTGGTAGTGGGAATTGTGTGGCATTGTACTACTCTTATCCTACAGTCTTGTCGATAGGATAAGATCCCGATTCGAGCCCCCGGTTCCCCACCTGCAGGGGAGTTGCTTCACAGGCGGTGAAGCAGGTCTGCAGGTGTCTATCTTTCTCTCCCCCTCTCTGTCTTCCCCCTCCTCTCTCCATTTCTCTCTGTCCTATCCAACAAGAACAACAACATCAATAACAACAATAATAATAACTACAACAATAAAACAACAAGGGTAACAAAAGGGAATAAATAAATAAATATTAAAAAAAAAGAAATGGATAATTGTGGGCTTCCCCATTAAGCGAGTCATCAGAAACATTTTAAGGAGACAGCCTTTGTAAGTAAGGTTCAAGCAGAATAACAGATCATGCTGTAACTCTTTAAGTAAGAAGTAATAGCCGTGAAGGGTATGTATCCTGTTCTCAGTTTCTTCCGTCTATTCTTTGAAGTCCTGTTTTGGCCTCTTAATTTAAAGAAATGGAAAAAGCTAACCACTTTTGTTCCCCATCTATAAAGCATCAAGGAGAAGGGGTAATAAACAGTACCTCGCTGATGTGTTCTAATAAACACTGGGTTACTGCATCCCACAACAGAAAGCAAATACATGCAATTACTTGCAAATTTCTTCAGTGTTTGTACTTATCAATCTCTGCCTAAACCTTCCCAGCTGGGAGTTCAGTTAGTCTTTCTGCTGTGGGACCAGGGCTTTGTTCTCAGGTTCAGCTTCGGAATGGTCTGGAATAATTCAGAAACGTATTAGAGAGATTGCTGTTCCCCAAAGACATAAGGAAATAACCTTCACTCCTAGCCTTAGGGAAATCAGCCCAATCAGAGTTTGGGCAGATTTCTCCATTAAACAAAGAACTAACTATGCACAAATTGTACCTTAACAATGTGTAAGGAGTCCACCTGAGAAATGTCTTACAGATGGAAAGCTGATATTTTTTTAATCAGGGTGGTGGGGCTGATCAAGTCAAAATGTCACCAGTGTTTTCCCAAGTGTTTCTTAATTAACACACACACACACACACCCAAAAAATTTAAAAGTTGCATTCAGAAGCAATCTTAAGCTTTGGACCCACTGCCCTGGTTTGTCCAGCACAAATGGAAATGGCTTCATCTGCCCCTGCGATGGCTCTGGGTGTGTGTGTGTGTGTGTCTGTGTGTGTGTGTGTGTGTGTGTGTGTGTGTGTGCCCGTCGGTGCCCTGGTGAATGTGGATGACTCAATTCATCTGGAATATATCCCAGAGAGCTTTGGGCTGTCAATGTTTATTTGAGCAAATTTCATGTTGGAAACTGAAAAGGGGGTAGAAAGTTACTGCGCTTAATGTTGCCGTGACTTTACGTGCTCCTAGTCAAATTACTCACAGATCAAAATCAGGCCTCTGGACTGCCATGGAACTGGGCTTAGAATGGACCCTTTTTTTGGAAAGAGTTAGTAGATTGCTTCTGATTGTAAGAGATGCACTTGCCAGTGACCCATATAATGGCATTTTCAGGAAAATGCAAGCTTTCTTTTTTGATAAGGAAACTGGGGCTATTGGTCAGTCTAAGGATACTGGTCTGTTCTCTGGCTACCCTATTTGCAAATCTGAGGTTGGAATTATAAATGCTAGTTTTTTTTTTTTTAATAATCCTCATATTGGAGTCAAGTAGTGGTGTACCTGCCAAGGACCTGGGTTCAAATCCCTGGTCCTCACCTAATGGTGAAATCTTCAGGAATGATGAATAGTGTTGCAGGTGTGTTGTATGCTTTACATTGGGTTGTTCTAGCTCTCCCCCGCCAAGAGAATTGGATCAGTCCTGTTAGTTTCGCGGGCCTGCTTGGCCCCGCCCCTAGGAACCCCAAAAGAGTTCCAGAGTGGCAGAGTTAGAGAGAGTTCTTGGCGCCGCCGCGGGAAAGAGGCAGCAGAGTTCTGATTGGTGATTAGTTTGTCTTAGTTTATGAATCATTGTTCCTGAATAAAGAAATACAGCTTCCCTGCCCAGCTGTGTGTCTGGTCGTCTCAGTTACCCGCCCGTGAAGCTAGCCCGGCCAGCAAGAGCCGCCGAATTTTTAACAACAAGGTGTTTCTCTCTCTCTCTCTCTGTTTCTCTCTCTCTCTCCCTCCCTTTCTCCTTCCTTTTCTTTCTCTTTCCCTTCCTAATTTCTATCTCAGTGCCAAATAAATAAAAATAATAAAATATTTTTAAAGTTTTGTTTAAAGAATTTATTTATTAATGATAGGAGAGAGAGAGAAAGAACCAGACATCACTCTGGCACATGTGCTGCCCAGGACTGAACTCGGGAACTCATATTTGAGAGTCCAGTGCTTTATCTACTGTGCCACCTCCCGGACCACTTAAAAATAGCTTAAAAGAAGAAATCTTTGATAACAACAAAAACCTCAGACTACAGGCAATTCATCTCATCCTTTCCTGTGTGTGTTTGGCAGAACTTCCCGACAGCTCTTGCCCACCTAACTGCACCTGCAGGATTAGATAACGAGAGTGCCCTAAGAGTGGCCATTTAATGAACTGTGATGCCCTTCCTGACATGGAGGCAGTCGGAGGTACTCTAGAGACAGCATCTCCCTGACCACGAAGTCCATCTTCTTCTTCTAGCGTTTGCCCTTCTTCCGTAGCCAGTCAACAGCGTCAGGTTGAGCTGCTTGTTGCTGGCTTTGAAAGTGACTGGGATCCATGTGGATTCAGTCGACTAGGAAGGATCGTCAGTTTCCCCAATGAATGGGTACTCATGGGATGCACCACGAGAAGGTCGATCCAATGCATCCCACGAAATCCATGATGGCATGTGGGACAGGAAAGCCCCAACTTGGATTCCTTGTAACATGGCTTTTCTCCCACAGCGACCCTGGATCCATACCCCAGAGAGAGAGAGAATGGGAAGGCTATCAGGGGAGGGGGTGGGATATGGAGATGGGCTTATGGGAATTGTGCGGAATTGTACCCCTCTCATTCTATGGTTTTGTTAATGTCTCCTTTCTTAAATTAAAAAAAAAAAATGGCTTTTCAGTGTACACCAGATCCACGGCCATCATGCTCATCTCGACTCGACTGTAAATTAGCAAGGAAAGCCTCTGTGCTCATGCACTTTACCAGAAATACTTCCCTGCGATTTGGCAGTGCCAGCCTGAAACATCATTTGTTCCACCAGCAGAAGCTGTCATCGAGCGAGTCAAAACCATTTTCTTTCATAAGTCCTGGTCTTTTTTTGAAGACCTGGGTTTCAGATGTCTCTTCTTCTGCACTCATTTCGTTGAGCCCAGATCATACCTGGCAGATAGGAAAGTGTCCCCATTTGGAATGCTCAGTTCATCACTTTTTTTCTTTTCTTTTTCTTATAAGCTTGTTGCAGTGGTGTCTAAGTAGCTTGTCATTCTCAATGCTGTTACTGAAAAGCATTTGGTACTTGGTACTGCAACATGTAAAACTGCCTGTCAGAGAACCTGATGATGTTATAAATAAAGATCTCAGCGATCTCAGCCATATACGGTTGTGCCTAGGTTGAGGAGTGAAGACATTGCTTAAAAAGGCATTCCTGGAATTGTCAAGCCCTTCTTCCTTTAATTACCACCCATCCTCTCTCCTTTCTGTGCTAGTTGCTTTCCTTTTCCTTCTTTCTGTTTTTCTGACTAAAGTGTTGACTGAAATGAAGCAATCCATATTCCTCTTCAGCACAGTCATTTATAAATGCCAACATCAAAACTTAGTATGGTGTTGTGTTTTTTAACGACAACTCCCAGCCAGAAAAGAAAGTAGTCACCTATAGTTGAAATGGTGTGTCTGTGTTTTTGGAGCCTTTTCCTTATCCCTAGAGGAAAGATAACTTTTTTTTCATGTGCAAGTGACATTTGCCTGTGGATGACCAAAGGGAACACTTGTATAACTGTTTTAACTGCTTAGAATTGCACCAAGTCACTAAGATGGACTGTCCTTAAAATGACGTGCACACTACTGTGAGATGGGTCATTACTAAGTGATGAGATGTAGCTTTAACTATTTGTATTGGTGTTCTGATACCTTCTTTATTAACATCCCTGTAAACCTATGGCAAGATGACCTTTATTACAGACAGAAAACTTCATTTGCTTTGGAGAATGCTTTTTGCCCAGTGTGCTAATCCATGTTGACCTCTCCCACTCACTCACTCACTCAAGAGACCTCCTTGATATTTTTATGGTTATTTAAAAAGTAAATATATGAATTTTATGAATCGGTGAAGGAAGGCTCCTGAATATTTGAAAGGAAAGCAAAAGACTTCAGTTTAATTCTGTGCTTTGTAAAACTATAAATTCCATCTCACTCCTGAGCGTTAATGAAGACGCCCCATTTATTTAGTTTGCCCACTTTCAAAAGTCCAGAAATTCAGAGTGGAAGCATGGTTTACATGTTGTTGTTCTTACCCCTTCTCTTTCTTTACTTGGTGCTTTTTCACTAAAACTCATACTTGGTGACACCAGATTAATTCCTGGAAGCCCCTGTGTTTCTATTTAACAGAATTCTTTTTTTTTTTAAATATTTATTTATTATTGGATAGAGACAGAAATTGAGAGGAGAGAGAGAAAGAGAGAGAGAGAGACCTGCAGCTCTGTTTCACCACTCATGAAGCATTCTTTCCCCCGCAGGTGGGGACCAGCAGCTTGAACGTGGGTCCTTGCACTATAATGTGTGAGCTTAACCCAAGCACCACCACCTAGCCCCTTATTTAGCAAAATTTGAGAGGAGCCAGGTATTGATACACTGAAGTGGTAAATCACATTACCATGTGCAAAGACCTAGGTTCAAGCCCAAGGGCCCCACCTGAGGGGTATAATTTCAGGAGTGGTGGAGTCATGTTACATGTCTCTCCTTTCATCCCTATCCACCACCCAAAATTTCTCTTTGTCCTGTCAGGGAAAAAAAAGGAAAGAAAGAAAAAAAAAAAAAAGGAAAGGAAAATGGCTGCCAGGAGCAGTGAATTTGTGATGCAGACATTGAACCACAGCAATACCTCTCGTGGAAAAAAAATAAAAATTATTCTAGAAGTTTTAACGATTCCTCAAAGGCTATCTTTTCCTCATTTGAATTTTTTAAAGATTTTATTTATTTACTAATTAGAAAGATAGGAGGAGAGAGAGAAAGAACCAGACATCACTCTGGTACATGTACCACTGGAGATTGAACTTGGGACCTCATGCTTGAGAATCTAGTGCCTTAGCCACTAGACTCTCCCGGATGACTGCATTTTTGTTTTTCTTACGTGTAGTTGGAACCTGGTAATTTTCATCAAGGAAATTTGAAGAAATTTGTTTTAATGAAAGGTTCTTGACATTTTCACCTTGTTTTAGATATATTTCAGAATAACTGAGAAGCATTGAAAGAGTATCTTCATGGTCCCCTGTGTCAGGGCTGAGCTGTAAGCTGAAGACTGTTGACAGCGTTCTTCCTTCTCAGGAGATTTCAGGGAATATCCAAGACAGTCCACAACAATTTCTACTTCATTCCTTTTTTTTAATTTTTAAAAAAGTATCTTTATTTATCTGTTGCATAAAGACTGCCAGAAATCAAGAGGGAGGAGGGTGATAGAGAGGGAAAGAAACAGAGAGACACCTGCAGCCCTGCTTCAATACTGGTGAAGCTTTCCCTCTGCAGGTGGGGACTGGGGGCTCAAACCTGGGTCCTTGTGCACTGTAACATGCGCACTCAACCAGGTGCGCCACCACCCAGACCCCTCATTCTGTAGATATGACAGATACTGTTATTTTGCACCAACTCCAAATGATAAAATGTGCTAGGGAAATAATGGCCTTTATATTAAACCCTTCCACAAATCTTTGACCTCCATAAAATATCCCTACTTAGAGAAGAAATTCTAATTCTCCTACCCACATTATTCATTATTAACTGGTTGAGCTGTCTGCCCTTGTTTGGGGGGTTGGCTGTTAGACCCTTCACAGTCTAGAGCTGGGCGCAGATTTTACCTGTCACCCTGTGCTCAGCAGCATTCTGGACCCACCACTGACGTTAACACAACATCCCTGTCACCTCAACTGTCAGTTTGCATGGGGAAGAGAAGAGAGGTGGTTTATAGAACATTCTTCTGGAGAAATGAAAATGTAGGATGGTTTAAAGCTTGCAAAAATGATGCAAAAGTAATTGGGTCCCATTCAAGAAAAAAGAACTCATGTTTACAGCATGGATGTTTCTGGCTCTTGATTTTTTCACTATTTCAAAATCCTGTGATTTTTTTTAAATTATGCGCTTGTATGCTAATAGTCTTCTGCATGAATCAGTACTATCTTTGCAAGAGCTGCTGGCCAATGCACCAGTGTGGGGTTCTCGCTCTTTCACTAAATTGTACATAGGTGTCAATCTCGAAATGACTGAGGGGCACATTCCTTCTTCAGACTTCTATCCCCTAATAACTGACTCAGCCCTACACATATGATTGCTATTATGAAAGCACTTCAATACTTTATTTAAATTTTTTGTATTTATTGGATAGAGACAGCCAGAAATCAAGAGAGTAAGGGAAGATAGAGAGGGAGAGAGACAGAGACACCTGCAGCCCTGCTTCACCACTCTCAAAGCTTTCCCCCTGCAGGTGGGGATGTTAAGCGCAGGTGGCGCAAACCGCTAGGACCGGCGTAAGGATCCCGGTTTGAGCCCCCAGCTCCCCACCTATAAGGGAATTGCTTCACAGGTGGTGAAGCAGGTCTGCAGGTGTCTGTCTTTCTCTCCCCCTCTCTGTCTTCCCCTCCTCTCTCCATTTCTCTCCTATCTAACAACGACGACATCATCAACAACAATAACTACAACAACAATGAAAAACAACAAGGGAAACAAAAAGGGAAAAAACAAAAAAGATTAGAGTTATATCGTCATTGAGGAATTGAACCTGAGGCTTGTTCCACTTACAAATGAAGATCCCAGGTTGATATCTTTTTCTCTGTGAAAACTGTGCCTAGTCCCCAGTGCCTGGGTATGCATGCTGAGATTCAATCCTTTTGGAGAAAAGAAAAAATAAATAAAAAGACTTAGTACCCAGAAGAGATCCATGGTGGCTTCTCCCCATGGTTATCAGTCACACAGACAAAGTGTGTGGATGTCAGCAGCATCTCCAATACATTCTGCTTCTCAGGTCCTGCCTGCTGTCATCCACGGTGGTGGTGTCATCTCCCATTGTTTCCCTCAGGCTTCTTATTTCCATGGTCTCCAGGCATTATACACCAGAGCCCTACAACATCAATGTGCTGTGGGTGAATCTTACACTATGTTCCCTCTGCTGGGTGCACTGCCAGTTTACCCCGTTTGTCTGTCTCTAGTTATGGTAATCAGATCGTAGACAGTGCTCAGATCTGAACGCTAATCTTTGCTTTCTGTGCTCTTCTAAACAGAATTCAACCTTATGCTCTGACAGAAGAGAAAGTTGAGTAAACAGGCCTAGTAGAAATGGCACTTAATGTCAGGGAGACTTACAGAAGCTCCAGGAACATATTTCTCTCTACTCAGAGCCCTGACATTCACTTTTTCCAAATACTTTCTAGTGACTTTTCTACACGCTCTCTTCAAAAGTGAGGCATGGTTTGAGTCTCTCTCTTCCATTTTGTGGTGCCCAATTCAGGCTTGTACTATATTGTCCTACCCTCTATAACTTCTATTCTCCTGACTTGTTAAATTTTCTCTAAATTCTCCCAGCATTATGTTTCCCTCCTGCTTGATGACTTGCCCACCAAATCCAATCCCCTTGATCTAACATTGTATTTACTAGCAGTCTATGAAAACTACCTGCCTTGATTAAAATACCCAACTTACTCAGGTCTGTCCTTAACCTACTACACGAGAAGATCTGATCCTTGCCACTATGGGTGGACACCTACCCTGATTAGAACTTTGTTTTTTCCAGACCACTGCGTAGCTCTGGCTTATTGTGGTGGGGATGCTGGGGCTTGGGGTGGAGAGAACTATTAAATTGGGACATTAGAGCTTCAAATGTGAAAGTCTTTTGCATAACCATTATGCTATCTCCCCAGCCCAACATGGTTGGTTTATACTCTTATTACTCGAAGGTGCCTTTAATCTTAGTTTGGAGAACAGCTAACTGTCCAAAGAAATCATTACTTTATTCCTGCCAATCATGTACTAACTTCTCAATCATCTTAACACCCCTTTCCCCATGACAACTAATAAATAATAGTCATAGAGGAAAATGACTTTTCAAAGTTTGTGGCAGAGCTGAGATTCAAACCTGGTCTGACTAGTTTCCAAAGCTTCTGTTGTCCTAGAATCTGTATCATGACCTTCCACTTTGGTCTCCCTTGATGCCCATCAGATTGGACGTTAGCTCGTGAAGGATACCCTGGATTTTTGGCTGTGCTGTTGATAACCTTTCGCTGAAGAAGTTGATACCCTTTTTAAAAAAGTTTCTCTCAGTTACAAGAAGCTAAATCTCTCTGTGTGTTCTTATTTATTCATCCAGTTGCAGATCCCTTTCTTTTCTCCATGTAGTCACAAAGCTACTCATTGGATCCCTACATTGTATTTATACCATGAGATATTCTGGACATGTGTGTGTCCTGAATTACCTAATTTGCTTCGACCTTCTCTCCGTGCTTTGGATCTGGCCTTATTGAACGTAGTGCCGTTGTGAATTAGGTAGTTATTTGTGTGATAGAGTAATAACTGCTTCATTTATCCTAACCATTAGAAAACTAACTAGTGGGGAGTCGGGCAGTAGCACAGCAGGTTAAGCTGCGTAAAGATCCCGGTTCGAGCCCCAGCTCCCCACGTACACGGGAGTCG
This sequence comes from Erinaceus europaeus, assembly GCF_950295315.1. Taxonomy (NCBI): domain Eukaryota; kingdom Metazoa; phylum Chordata; class Mammalia; order Eulipotyphla; family Erinaceidae; genus Erinaceus; species Erinaceus europaeus. The sequence goes on from NC_080169.1 coordinate 10,614,318, forward strand.
CTTCACAGGCGGTGAAGCAGGTCTGCAGGTGTCTGTCTTTCTCTCCCCCTCTCTGTCTCCCCCTCCTCTCTCCATTTCTCTCTGTCCTGTCCAACAACAACATCAATAACAACAATAATAACTACAACAATAAAACAACAAGGGCAACAAAAGGGAATAAATAAATAGAAAAAAAATTAAAAAGAGAAAGAAAGGAAGAAAGAAAGAAAAAAAGAAAGAAAGAAAGAAAGAAAGAAAGAAAGAAAGAAAGAAAGAAAGAAAGAAAGAAAGAAAACTAAATGGTGTTTATGCTGGAGAGACTGTCCTGGGTAAGCTGTAGCCATTGTTTGAAAAGAAATATGAGTGACTAAGAATTATGCTGTCATTTGTCATTCATTTGTTCGTGTATCCTTGTGGAATTTTCCAAAAAGTTAGTTTGACTGAGTTAATGTTACAAAACTGGAATGTTATTTGTGCTTTTTCTTTGTTTTTAATTTTTTTTATTTTATTTACCTATTGGATAGAGACAGCCAGGAATTGAGAGGGGAAGGAGTGATAGAGAGGGAGAGAGATAGATATCTCTAGCCCTCCTTCACCACTCTCAAAACTCACTGCAGGTAGGGACTGGGGGCTTGAACCCGTGTCTTTGTACATTATAACATGTGCAATCAACCAGGTGCACCACCACCCAGCCCCTTTTTGTTTGTTTGTTTTTGTTGTTTTGTTTTTTGTTTTTTTACCAGAGCACTGCTCAGCTCTGACATATGATGGTGGAATAATGAACCTGGGACCTGGGAGCCTCAGGCATCAGTATTTGCATAACCACTGTGCTGTCTCCCCTGCCCTTAGTTGTTTGGGAAAGTTATCAATCCAGTTTGGAGCTCTTTGAAGAATTAAAAAAAGATAGTTCTTACTGCATTTTCACAAATATGTTCTGTGTTATTATTTCAGTTAACAATTTTTATTTCTTTTTATTTTCAAACATACATTATTATTATTTAAACACATAGAAAATGGCAATTTATATTTCTTTAGTTGACTACCTTGGGGCATTATTTGTTTTTTGGGTTTTCTTTTTCTTTTTGTAGAAACAGGATCATGCACGTATGTGATGTCATCACTTCATGACCAGCTGTTTCATTCAGATAGAAACAGAGAGTACCATAAGAAAAGGGAGAAGGGAGTTGGGTGGTAGCACAGCAAGTTAAGCACACATGGCGCGAAGCACAAGGACCTGCTTCAGGATCCCGGTCTGAGCCCCTGGCTCCCCACCTGCAGGGAGTCGCTTTCTTTCTCTCTCCCTCTCTGTCTTCCCCTCCTCTCTCCATTTCTCTCTGTCCTATCCAACAATGACAACAACAATAACAACAACAAGAAAACAACAAGGGCAACAAAGGGAATGAATAAATAAATATTTTTTAAAAATTAAAAAAGAAGAGGGAGAAATGCCACAACGCTGGAGACTCCTTGGTGCTGTAACACTGCCATGCGATACTTCAAACATAGTTTATTCTGTTCTCCTGAAGTAAGTCCTTTCACAAGGAAGATGGTACAAATGCAAGTTTAATTCCATCAGTAGGAAGTGATACTTGGTTCCATATAGTGAAGCATCCAAAATAGGAACAGCCAGCTCTCTGTAACAATTACAGTTTATTGTAGTTTATTATTTTCTTGCCCAGAGTCACCCATATCAGGTAAAGTTAACATCTTTCTTTTGGCTTCAATAGAAAAGTTGTTGTTTTCTCCCCTCTCCAGAGTCCTGCTCCACTAGGGAAAGATAGAAACAGGCTAGGGGTATGGACCCACGTGTCAATGCCCATGTCCAAGGCAAGCAATTAAAGAAGCCAGGACCCCCACCTTTTATACCCCCTCCCCAATAATTTTGACCCATACTCCCAGTGGGGGAGAAATGATAGAGGGAAGATGAACAGAGGGCTCTGAACTCCAACTCCATCAGGACTTGGAGAGAGAAGACGAAAAAGGGAGGGACATTTGGATGTGGTTATAGGTGTATGTGAGACTTGGAAAAGTAGAAAAGATGGGCCCATAAGAAAAAAAATGGGCAAAAATATCCAAATATAGACAGGTAGTAGGTGAAATAATGGTTAACCCACATCTGTAATCTTAGGAAAACTGCTGTAGTTTCCAGTAGAGGGAATGGGGATACAGAACTCTGGTGGTGGGAATGGAGTTGTGCCTCTGTTATCTTGTAATTTTGTGAATCAATATTAAATCACTAACAATTTTAAAAATACATATTTTATTTATTTATTAATGAGAAAGATAGGAGGAGAGAGAGAAGGAACCAGACATCACTCTAGTACGTGTGCCTCCAGGGATTGAACTCAGAACCAAATGCTTGAGAGTACAGTGCTTTATCTACTGCGCCACCTCCCGGACCACAACTAACAAAATTTTTTAAAAAGAAAATAAAAGCTGTTGTTCACAACGGCTTCTAACTATGCTAATTTTAGAGCATTCTGGTTCCAGCCATCAATAAACCATCTAGCTCTAGGAAGTAGGATTTATCTCTTTATCAATAGATATTTCTTCATCTTATTTGTTGATTCTTTATTGTTCAGAAACCTCTTGTCCAATCATGTTAACTTCAGTTCCAGGAAACAGGTTTCTTGGGACAAAGCCTGTTTATACTTTGCTGTGTTTTATTCGTTATTTTCACTGTCAGCTCAGAAAGCTCAACTGGGAAATGCTAGTACCCCCTTGCTTTTTTCTATAGTCATCTCGGTTTCTAATTTGGTGGCTTCAAATTCAGTGCATTATGCTGTTATTCATTATAGTCTCTAGGCCACTTTCCTCTTTTGGCCCTCTGGTATATATCAGCTAAAACATCAGCTATATCTTATTACAGCCCGTGCATTTTGTGTGTGTATTAAATTTCCTGTGGTGCCAGACTGTTAGAAATTCTCCTTTCCAGAACATGAGATTACCTCTCTGTGGAAGTAAAGTTGTGCCTTACCTGACCCTCAGCCTCTCTGAAGTTACCTTGACAAGCCACAGATAAACTAGTGGCAGCTACCAGGTTACCTTGGATTTGAAGGAGAGGTAGAATTAAAGCAACATGCTTTGTTTAGCTTGGAAAAAAAAAATAACTTCAGGGACTGTGGTTAGATGTCTTCATATACTTAAAGAGCTAACACACAAGAGAGCTGTGTCAGGACACAGAGTGAGGACTGGCTGATGAGTAACAGTTAGGGGGAGGCAGACTTGCCAGTGTAGAAGGAGGCAAGCATTCTCTTACATAAAGCTGTGTCAAGGGGGAGTGAAAGGGTTTTTCACACTCGGGGCTGGTTGGTGGAGCACCTGGTTCAGCACACATGTTGCAGTACACAAGGACACGGGTTTGAGCCCCAGTCCCCACCTAGAAGGGAAAGCTTTGTGAGCAGTGAAGCAGGGCTGTAGGTCTTGTGTCTGTCTATCTGTCTATCTATCTATCTCCCCCATCCCTCTAGATTTCTGGCTGTCTTTAGCCAATAAAGAAAATAAAAAAATTTAAAAAAAAGAGTTCTTCAAACTCTGAGCTCTCAGACTTGGGTGAGTGGAAGGCATTCTGTAGTTTAGTAGAAAAAGATCGTAGTGAATCAGTAATCCCAGACATACCTTCCAGCTCTGAAATTTCCTAGTTTTATCATCCTAAGGTAAGATACTTTATGGAAGTTTTATTTTCTATGATTTCAGTTTTTTGTTTGTTGGTTGGTAAAGCAGGGGTGTGGATTCTACCCATAAGGACTAAGTCTTGCTGACCACCTTTTGTCTTCTTGCTTAGAAAGGACCACACTTTGAGTCGGGTTGTATGCGGATACTGTAGTTGGAGGCAGAGTTTCTGACTACAGTGTACATGCTGTTCACTACAAAAGAATCCAGGTGAGAAGGCCAAATTCGAGTTCACAAGCTACTTTTCAAACAGTGTTTCTACCCAAATGGAGAGTCCACTTTCTTAGTTTGCATAAAGACGCCCTTAAGGACCAGAAATGTAGCTCAGTGGTTGAGCAAGGGCTCACTGGTTTGAGGCCCCACTTATTCTCAGCACCATCACGTGCCAGAGTTGAGTGATGCTCTGGTTTCTCTTAGCGCCCCCCCCATAAAAATAAATATTTCTTATCTTTATTTATTGGATAGAGACAGTCAGAAGTTGAGAGGAAAGGGGGTGATAGAGAGGGAGAGAGACAGGATGGTGGGCAGTGGTGCACCGGGTTAAGAGCAATTAGTATGAAGCACAAGGATCCTGATTCGAGCCCCCGGCTCCCCACCTGCAGGGGAGTCACTTCACAGGCAGAGGAAGGAAGGAAGGAAGGAAGGAAGGAAGGAAGGAAGGAAGGAAGGAAAAAAAAAAAAAGTATCCTCGGATGTGATCTGGTCACTCTGACACTCAACTTACTGAGCCAAGGGTAACCTTCTTCCTTTAAATATTTATTTATTTTTAGGGGCAGGGTGGTAGTGCACCTGGTTGAGCAGACATGTTATAATGCACAAGGACCTGGGATTGAGCCCCTGGTCCTTACCTGCAGGGGGGAAGCTTTTAGAATGGTGAAGCTGAGCTGCAGGGGTCTCTCTCATCTCTCATTCTCCGTTCCTCTTGGTTATCACTGCACTGGGCCTCGGTGCCTACACTATGAATCCACTGCTCCCGTGACTTTTTTTTTTTTTTTGAGAAGACAGAGAGAAATGGAGAGGGGAGGGGAAGACGGGGGTGTGGGGAGAGAAAGATAGACCTTCTTTATCCCTCTAGGAGTATGGACCAAAATTCTTTATGAGGTGCAGAAGGTGGAAGGTCTGGCTTCAGTAATTGCTTCTCTGCTGGACATTGACAGGTAGATCCATATCCCCCAGCCTGTTTCTGTCTTTCCCTAGTGGTGCAAGGCTCTGGAGAGGCGAGGTTTCTGGACACTTCGGTGAGGTCGTCTGCCCAGGGAAGTCAGGATGGTGTCAAGGTAGTGTCTGCAACTTGGTGGCTGAAAAGTGGTAGGATATAAAGCAGGACAAATTGTTTAATAATCAGGAACTCAAAGGTAAAGATAGAGCAGATGAAACTAGGGGTCTTCATGGGAGAAGAAGCTCAGAAGTCTATTTAAAAAAAAAAATATATATATATATATATATATTCCCTTTCGTTGCCCTTGTTGTTTATTGTTGTCATCATTGTTGTAGGACAGAGAGAATTGGAGAGAGGAGGGGAAGACAGAGGGGGAGAGAAAGATAGACACCTCCAGACCTGCTTCACCACCTGTAAAGCGACTCCCCTGTAGGTGGGGAGCCGGGGGCTGGAACCGGGATCCTTACGCCGGTCCTTGCGCTTTTCGCCATGTGCGCTTAACCTGACTCCCTCAGAAGTCTATTTCAGGTAGACACATTTCATTCTTGATTTAGCAGCACTGACAAAACTAAGTCTTGATGTGCCTGCCTGGGATTTTATTAGTGGAACTGATAGATACAGTGCTAACTACTGTCACTAGTGATGACAGGCTGTTATACATCCAGAGAAATCTCACCAACTAGCCAAGCCATAAGTTCTTGAAGTATCTTGAAAATATGTTGCAGTTTTCACTTTTGATTTGGACATACTGCAATGTGTGTGAGCAGAACTCTGAGTGTTCTACTTCTGAGCACAGAAATTCCTTTTGAAGAATTTTGGACCATACTCCCAGCGAGGGAGAAGTGATGGGGGAAGATGAACAGAGGGCTCTGAACTCCAACTCCATCAGGACCTGGAGAGAGAAGAGGAAAAAGGGAGGGACATTTGGATGTGGTTATAGGTGTATGTGTGACTTGGAAAAGTAGAAAAGATGGGCCCATAGGAAAAAAATGGGCAAAAATATCTAAATATAGACAGATAGTAGGTGAAGTAATGGTTAACCCACATCTGTAATCCTTGGAGAACTGCTGTAGTTTCCAGTGGAGGGAATGGGGATACAGAACTCTGGCGGTGGGGATGGTGAGGAATTATACCCCTGTTATCTTGGAATTTTGTAAATCAATATTAAATCACCAATAAAAAAAAAGAATTCCTTTTGACTCTTCCATTCACCATCAATCATAATGGCAGTGAATTTGGTTGAAACATAGTTGAGGGCAGAGGTGGATAGCATAATGGTTTATGAAAAGAGACTGTCACACCTGAGGCTCCAAAGTCCCAGGTTCAGTCTCCCCTGCCACCATAAACCAGAGCTGAACAGTGCTCTGGTAAAACTAACTAAAAAATATATAATTAAAAATGAAAAGAAAAGTAGTTGAAATTTAGTGACTGCCAGGCACATAAAGCCTTCTTGATCTCTCAGATTTTCTAACCAAAGTTGATGGTGAGTGAGAAGAACTGTAGAAAATCTAATGCCCTGGATTTCCCCCCCCCCTTTTTTTTTCTTAATAACAAACAAAAGGAAAATGAAATACCCCTTGAGTCACTAATACAGTGCAGCAAGGTTTTGAAGGAAAAGGAGCCCAGAGTCCTCAGAGATTCCTTCAGCTTTTTCTCCACCCTCCTCCGTGGTTTGACTGTTCCTCCTTGTCCTGGAATGCACCAGAAACAACATTCCACACCCATCCATTCACAAAAACCCTCTGTTTTTGCCAGCTGCTTCTTTGCTCACCCACCACTCTGCTTCTTTCTGCACAGCCCCTCCCTCAGGGGCACTTGTCAGGAGACAACAAAGTAAGCCACTGGGGCTTGCCTGGGATTGTTGTCTTGCCATTGATAGATTTCTTAGGCCAAGTAGACTCAGCCTCTTAAAGTAACACTGCGCATGTGCAAGTGTACCGATGACGTTGCCTTTTTCTTTTTTCTTTTTTTATTTATTTTCCCTTTTGTTGCCCTTGTTTTATGTTGTTGTTGTTGCTGATGTCGTCATTGTTGGATAGGACAGGGAGAAATGGAGAGAGGAGGGGAAGACAGAGGGGGAGAGAAAGATAGACACCTGCAGACCTGCTTCACCGCCTGTGAAGCGACTCTCCTGCAGGTGGGGAGCCGGGGACTCGAACCGGGATCCTTCCGCTGGTCCTTGTGCTTTTTTATGTGCACTTAACTAATGAGCCACTGTCCAGCCTCTATTTATTTATTTATTTTTATTGGATAGAGACAGAAATAAAGTGGGAAGGGGGAACTAAAGTGGGGGAGAGACAGAGACATTCGCAGCCCTGCTTTACAGCTCATGAGGGTTTCCCCCTGCGGGTGGGGACCGGGGGCCTGAACCTCCATCCTTGCACACTGTAAATGCATTTAAGCAGGTGCACCACCACCTGCGCCGTTCATTAAAGTTCTTCTGTCACCGGGACCATAGCACTCCTTGTATATGATGTGGTAGAGTTTGTTTCCTCTTGATTAGAGGAAACTGCATTCCATCCAACCGCTGTGAATTGAGAGTTGGTTACTCTTAAGATTAGTAGCCGGGGCCAGCAAAGTAGCTTCGTTGAGTAAGACACTGCTTAGCCCTGTGTTCAACCCAAGTTCCAGCACATTGAAAGAATTTGGTGCTGGTGCTATGGTCTCCTCTCGTTCACTCTCATTCTGCCTCTCTGCTTCTACCTTAAAAATAAAAAAAATGAGTGGATGGATGGATGGATGAATGAATAAAGGAATGAATGAATGAATGAATGAATGAATGAATGAAAATATTATCACGGGGAGATCCAAGTTATAGTGGAAGGATTCTAGCCCGAAAATTCTGCCATCTGCATGGTGAGTTGGAACTAAGGAATTCTGCCTTTCAATTTAGACAGACATTTCCTGAAGATTTCTTACAGTCTGTAATTTACCTAAGCACATATTATCTTCTTTTTAATCTTCCCCATTGCCCTCTCTCTTCATTTTCTATGTCTTTTTTTCCAAAGTTCTCACTTTCCTTTTCCTTTTCCCTTTGTGCGTGTGTGTATTAATGGAGTGTTCCTTTTTAAATCTTTATTTATTTGCTGGATAGAGACAGTCAGAGATTAAGAGGGGAGGGGGAGATAGAGAGGGAGAGAGACAGAGACACCTGTAGCCCTGCTTCACCACTTGTGAAGCTTTCCCCCCTGCAGGTGGGGAGAGTGTTGCTTTTAAATAATTTTTTCCCCTTCATTTGAACCTATGTTTATGATTTTTGGAACTAAGATGACTCCTGAAAAAAAATAATATTGGGGATAAAATTGTTACCCAAGTCTATATGTAGATATAAACTATGTAGCTGAGAAGAGAAACAGCCACTTAGGGCTGGATTATCAGTCTGCTTAAAAGCCAATGAGAATGCTTTCCTGAATTTGCCTACTTGAATTTTCACATGCTTACCTGACAGAAATATACCAAACTGGAAGTTAAAAATCCCTACGATCAGACTCTAGAAAACATAGTTAGTTAGTTACCTGAACCGGTTCCATTACTTCCAAAGTGAAAAGAGAATTTCACAGTGTTCTTTGAAGAAAACCAGATCATGATTACTATACTCTTGACTGTCTTAGTTCGGACTGCTATGATCAAGTGTCTGAATGGGTGCTTATAAACAACAGAAGTGTATTCCTCACAATTATGGAGACTGGGCAATCTAAAATGAATAGATTTCCTGTTTTGTGAGGGTCCACTTCCTGACTGACTGTCCTCACAAAGCAAAATAAATAAAGGTTAGCTAACTCTAGTTTTTCCTACCAGGGCACTGATTCTATTTCTGAGTGTTTTGGCTTCCTGATTTAATTTCTGCCCACAGAACTAATACCTCAGCCTCACCTCCTGGTACCTTCACTTTGGGACTAGGGCCCTACCATTGGAATGTTGGGAGAGTACAAAATGCAGTTCGGAACACTGGCCATAACTGACAACTTAAAATATTTCCCCTGAATCTTTCCTTGGACGCTTAGAAGCCAGGAAGTTGTTTCTCAGATATGTATGTTTATTAAAGGATGATTTCATAAATCTAGCACATTATACATAGTAATTTCAAGGGTGGTTTGTTAATTCAATAAATATTTGGAAATATCCAACTACATGCTAGATTCCAAGTAAATTTAGAGGACTCCGATGTCAGTAAAGCAGTTGTTTCCTGCTCAGTCTTTTACCCACTACAAAAAAATAGGAGGGGAGCCTGGGCAGTTGTGCACCACATTCAGTGCACATAGTACAAAGTGCAAGGACCCACGGAAGGATCCGGTTGGAGCCCCCTGGCTCCCCATATGCAGGGGGTTGCCTCACAAGCGGTAAAGCAGGTCTGCAGGTGTCTCTCTTTCTCTCTCTCCCTCCTCTCTCAATTTCTCTCTGTTCTATCCAAAAAAAAAAAAAAAAAAAAACTTGAAAAAGTGGCCACAGGAGGAGCTGATTTGTAGTGCAGGCACTGAACCTCAGCGATAACTCTGGAGACAAAAAAAAAAAAAAAAAAAAAGGAGAATGGGAAAGCCTAAAACTGATGTATAGAGGCTGTGTTTGTGTGTGTGTGTGTGTGGGTCAAGTTTATCAAGCGAGGCAGAGTCTGAGACATTATGGTTGGGAGTAAGGAGATTATATACTGAGTATCCTCAAGTATGTTTTATCTGATGCACGATTACGTCTTCCTTCCTTCCTTCCTTCCTTCATTCCTTCCTTCCTTCCATCCTTCTCTTCCCTTCTCCCTCCCTCCCTCCTTCCCTCCCTTCCTTTCTCCCTTCCTTCTTATAGAGGAATAGCAGAGAGAAATAGCAGGGAAGGATGAGAAAGAGAGACACCTGCAGCAATGCTCCACTCTTCTTGAAGCTTCCCCCTGCAGGTGGAGGCCAAGGGCTACTGGGTATAACACTACCCTGTCTGCAATATTGTAGATTTCTTTATTAGTGATTTAATATGGATCTACGAAATTACAAGATAATGGGTACAACTTTGCACCGTTCCCACCACCAGTTCTGTATCCTCATTCTCTCCATTGGAAGCTCCTAAGGTTACAGATATGTTTAACTGTTATTTCTACAATTATCTGTCTAGATTTGTCTACATCTGCCTGTTTTTTTCCCTATGGTCCATCTTCTCTTCCTTTCCAAGTCACATAGGCACTTATTGCTCCATCCAAATGTCCCTCCCTTATTCCTCTTCTCTCTCTGGGTCCTGATGGAGTTGGAGTTCAGAGCCCTCTGGTCATTTTCTCCCTATCATTCTCCCCCTCTGGGAGTCTGGACCAAAATTCTTTATGGGGTGCAGAAGGTGGAAGGTCTGGTTTCTGTAATTGCTTCTCCCTGAACATGGGCGTTGGCAGGTTGATCCATAAGCCCCATCCTGTTTCTGTCTTTCCCTAGTGGGGCAGGGCTCTGGGAAGGTGAGTTTCCAGGACACATCACTGAGGTCATCTGCCCAGAGAAGTCAGGGTGAAATCATGGTAGCATCTGCAACTTAGTGTCTGGAAGGTATTAGTACATAAAGTAAGAGAAAGTGGTTAATGAACAGGAACCAAAAAGTAGAAACAGAGCAGATGAGATTAGGGATTTTAGGCTGGAAGAAAGCTTGGAAATCCATTTTAGTCATGTTTCTAGGGGCCCACGACTATGGTAGGGTATTTTTTTTTTTTTGCCTCCAGGGTTATTGCTGGGGCTCAGTGCCTGCACCATGAATCCACTGCTCCTGGAGGCCATTTTTTTCCCTTTTGTTACCCTGGTTGTTTTGCCATTGTTGTGGTTATTATTATCATTGTTATTGATGTCATTGTTGTTGGATAGGACAGAGAGAAATGGAGAGAGGAGGGGAAGACAGAGAGGGGGAGAGAAAGATAGACACCTGCAGACCTGCTTTACTGCCTGTGAAGCGACTCCCCTACAGGTGGGGGGTTAGGAGCTCGAACCAGGATCCTTCCGCCAGCCCCTGTGCTTTGCACCACATACACTTAACCCACTGCACTACCGCCCAAACCCCGACTATGGTAGTTTTTGCTTGAGCTTGATAGCTAGCATGAAGTTGGATAAAAACATTGTCTGAGAAAATGGTATCAGAGTAGAGAAAAGGGCTAGAAAGTTAGATTAGAGCAGTGAGTAAGTAGTGCCCATTCTTGGAATTATTCTGTGGATAGGATTAACTATTTACTGCCATCTATCCCACCCAGGGCCCACGTATGTTTATTTATATTTAGCACCAGAGCCTGGGTAACCTGAGTCCCTACTGGTCTGAGCTCATAGCTCATGGTCACAGTTGGGAAAGTGCAGGCTGCTCTCATTTCAGGACCAATCTTCCTGGAGTGGCAGGGCAGGATATCCCAGCCTTCCTCTGGCGACTGGGGCAGTCCCTACCATAGCTTCCCTGTAGTGAGGGGAAGGCTCTGAGAGGGCCCACAAGAGGGCTTGTGGTGACATTCCTGACAGAAGTGACCAGTGGTGGTGCAGAGAGGGCTCCTTTAGAGATCTAGGCCCAGGTGTGTGTGTGTGTGGGGGGGGTAGATAGCTTAATAGTTATGCAAAAAAACCTCTCATGCCTGAGATTCTGAATTCCTAGGTTCAATCCCCTGCACCACCATAAACCAGAGCTGAGCAGGAGCGCCCCCCAGCCCCCCCCAAAAAAGTCTATCATATTTATGTGGGAATCCAAGAATTCCCTGACTAGGGCCCCAGATGGTGAGGTGGTGTGATACTGAACAGAAGGGCCGTTATTAAATGAGTCTATCTCTTGCTTTTGTAGTCCTCTCTTTGTCTGATGATTTTAGACTTTCATCCAGTTGTTTAAGCATTGAGTGGCATTTGTTCAGACCATCCAGAATTAGTTTTTTTTGAATTTGTCTTCTTTGGGCCTTTCTGTTAGATTGCTAAGCTAATTTGGTCTAAGTCTCGAATCCTAGTTGTAGTGCCTAAAGAAGTCATCAAATAACTTTTATAGTCTCATTCTGCACACACTTCTGAATTTCCACAGTCATCAAGGGCCTTTAGTAGTAATCTAGCTGCACTGGACAGCAACCAAAAGACTTGAGGGAGAAAACATTTGGGGGCCGGAAGAGGCACTAGTTTTGATTGAGCTGGCATACAACCACCCACTTACTTTAGAAAGCTGCTGGTGTTTATGTTTGGTGGACTAGCATGTGAGGATGATGTAGACTTTAAACACATAATCAAAAGAGACGTTGATTGCAGACGCATGTTGGTGTTAGTTGCAAAGAAAGAAAAAGGATTAGTTTTAAAGTGGTGAAGAGAAAGGGTACTGGCATAAGAAGACTTGTCACAGAAATTCCTACAAAATTGCTCTAGTTGGAAGGTACGTTTGTTTTTATTTTAAAAGATATTAATAGAATATTTTTAGTGATTTAATAATGATTAGCAAGATGGTGGGATAAGAGGGGTACAATTTTTTTTATTTTTGCTTCTTTTTTCCCTTTTGTTGCCCTTGCTTATTATTATTATTGTTGTTGTTGTACTCATTATTGTTGCTATTATTATTGTTGTTGTTGTTGTTGTACTCATTATTGTTGCTGTTGTTGTTGTACTCATTATTGTTGCTATATTATTATTGTTGTACTCATTATTGTTGTTGTTGTACTCATTATTGTTGCTATTATTATTGTTGTTGTTGTACTCATTATTGTTGCTGTTGTTGTTGTACTCGTTATTGTTGTTGTACTCATTATTGTTGCATCATTATTATTGATGTCGTTGTTGGATAGGACAGAGAGAAACAGAGAGAGGAGGGGGAGACAGAGAGGGAGAGAGAAAGATAGACACCGGCAGACCTGCTTTACTGTCTGGGAAGCGACTCCCCTGCAGGTGGGGAGGCCAGGGACTCAAACAGGAATCCTTACATAGGTTCTTGCACTTCGTGCCATGTGTGCTTAGCTCACTGCACTACCATCTGACCCCCAAGAGAGGTTCAATTTTATACAATTCACTCCACCAGAGTTCAGCATCCATTCCCTCCGTTGGAAACTTCAGCTATTCATCTTTCTGGAGGTGTGGACTAAAATTCTTTATGGCGTGCAAAAAAATTAAAAAATAAATAAGAAGATTAAATCTCAGGTAGACCTACCTGCTCTCTTTCCAACTTTGTGATGGGCATTATGCAGACATCTTGATTTCTTCCAGTAACGATCACCGGGATGTGAGGAAAGCATACGCTTGGACATCCTGAAGGTCTGGCTTAGAAGTCTTTTCAAATCACCAGCTGTAAGACATTGGGACTGTTGCTTAGTCTCCCTGAGCATGATGGAATCTTTGTCTGTGATGACAAAATAACGGCATGTGTTTCTTGAGATGACTGTGGGTGCTCAGCCAGGTGAAGTTCTCAGAAATGTGTTAGCCGCACGACAGACACCCAGCAGCTGACTGACTCTCCCTGTGGAAGATGCTGTGTAT